>NC_141033.1:44210000-44282500 GCF_052040795.2 Danio rerio | reverse complement strand
AGCCAGTTTTGTTACTGTCAGCTTTGCATTTTTGTCGGTTTGGCCGCATCTTGTGACGGAATAACATGCAGGTTAGTGTATAGTACATCAGCCGTTTTAGTTTCTGTAAGCTTTGCTTTGAAACAATTAATGTAGTTTTAAGGCTCAGAACAATGTTTTGTGTTCAGAACAAACAAAATTTTATGTTCTGTGTCAAGTAGCCATGTAATAAAGGGGATAAAGTACATCCAGGACTGTTGTTTTTGCAGAATAAAACTCTGCTTCATGCTATTAACCTGCCTATAAGCCCGTCAGGCTTTATTCTGAGATAACAACCTCCTGGATGTACTTTATCCCTAACATATTGAATCATTGAAATACAGCATATGTGTAATAATGACACTGTAAGTGCGACACACTTGCCGCACGCCTCCAGGTGTTGATGTATGTATAACCTCAGCCCATATGGCCAGGATTTAACCTCTATGGATGTACGAGAAAACAAATTACGCCTCGAGAGACATCTTTATACGCAAAGACACACACTCCTGAGATTGTATACGGTGCATCAGTGTTAGCAGCTGCGCTTGATGCATGAATAATTACACTGTAACATACATTTATTCAGATGCTCTAATGCACACACTGTTAGAGACTCGAGAAGAAGCTCTCCATTTCTTTATCTTGTCATGGAGAACTATTGATCTCTAGAGGCATTTTTTTTTCTCTTTGAAAAAAAAGCTGCTGGAGATAAATTATTTCTATTTTTTGAGTCCTACATTGTGTTGGGATTTGATTTGAGCTGCCGGATGCTCCCAGCTGCCAACGCGTGTCTCATTGCAAATGAAAGCATGTTACAGAATGTAAATTATGATGATGCATTGTTATTTACATTTAATTAAACGAGTAGGAGTGTTCCTGAAAAGTTATTGTTGACGGGAGTTGAATTTTGTATATGTATATTTTAGCCGTCTCTGGTTTTGAATTTGTGTATAGTTTATGTTTTTACAAATGATTATAATTAATTTGTCAAATTTTATTTAAGTTATAAGTCAACTTAAAATATAAGTCAATTTCGCATGTTCAACGCTGTATTTAGTTCAACAAGTTTTTATGTAGGCTACTTTAGTTAGTGTGTAAATACATATTTATTCAGTTTCATTAATTTCAGTGATATTAATAAATACCATGCAGATGAAACAGTTGTGATGTAACAGTTTGTAAAGAAATATTTTTTTGTCTTTCAGTAAATACAGTGCATCCGGAAAATATTCATAGCGCTTCATTTTCTCCCACATTTCTTTGTTACAGCCTTATTCCAAAATGGATTAAATTAATTTATTCCCTCATAATTATAGACACAAACCCCCATAATGACGATGTGAAAAAAGAGTTTTTAAAATGGTTGCAAATTTATAAAAAATAAAAAAGCTGAAAAATCGCATGTGCATAAGTATTCACACCCTTTGCTCAATACTTTGTTGATGCACCTTTGGCAGCAATTACAGCCTTAAGTCTTTTTGAATATGATGCCACAAGCTGGGCACACCTGTCTTTGGGAATTTTTGCCCATTCCTCTTTGTAGTACCTCTTAATCTCTATCAGGTTGGATAGGAAGCGACACTGTACAGCCATTCTTCCGAGATGTTCAATAGAATTTAGGTCTGGGCTCTGGCTGGGCCACTCAGAACATTCATCTTGTTTTTGTGAAGCCACTCCATTGATATTTCGGCAGTGTACTTTGGGTCATTGTCCTGCTGAAAGATAAACTGTCGCCCCAGTCTGAGGTCAAGAGCACTCTGAAGCAGGTTTTCATTCAGGAAGTCTCTGTACATTGCTGCACAGATCTTTCCTTCTATCCTGACTAATCTTCCAGTTCCAGTTGCTGAAAAACATCCCCACTGCATGATACTGCCACCGCCATGCTTCATTATAGGAATGGTATTAGCCTGGTGGTGAGCGGTGCCTGGTTTTCACCAAAAGTAAGGCCTGGCATTCACTCCAAAGAGTTCAATTTTAGTCTCATCAGACCAGAGAATTTAGTTTCTTATGGTCTGAGAGTCCTTCAGATGCAATTTGGCAAATTCCAGGGGGGGAGTGGCTTCCATCTGGACACACTACCATACAGGTGATTAGTGGATTGCTGCACAAATGGTTGTCCTTCTGTAAGGTTCTCCTCTCCCAACAGAAGAACACTGGAGCTAGACAGAGTGACCATCAGGTTATTGATCACCTCCTTGACGAAGGCCCTTATCCCCTGATCACTCAGCTTAGATGGCCGGCCAGCTCTAGGAAGAGTCCTGGTGGTTCCAAACATCTTCCAATCCTGTCCTGTCTTGATGTTGAAGAACGTGAAGACAATTCCTTTGTCTTTATGCTTGGTTTATGCTTTGACATGTACTGTCAACCCTGGGACCTTATATAGACAGGTGTATGCCATGTCAATTCAAGTCCAATCAGCTGAATTTACCACAGGTGAACTCAAATTAAGCTGCTGAAACGTCTCAAGAATGATCAGTGGAAACAGAATCACAATTTAGAGCTTCACGGCAAAGGCTGAGAATTCTAATGTACATGTGATTTTTCAGCTTTTTTATTTTTAATAAATTTGCAACAATTTCAAAAATATTTTTTTTATTGTCATTATGGGGTATTGTGTCTAGAATGTTGAAGAAATAAATGAGTTTTATCTATTTTGGAATATGGCTGTAAAAAATATTCAGCAAAAGTCCGTCCAAGGAACTTGAAAAATGTTGAAAAATGATTAAAAAGCCTTTATAGACATGGCTATTCCTTAAAACTTCACCTATGCGTTTCGGAAAACATTTGCCTTCATCATGGTAACATCAGTGTAACTGTTACCCTGATGAAGCCAAATGTTTTTGAGTGCCTTGGACTGACTTTTGATGTTTATTCTGATGAATCGCTTTCCCAAAAGAGCACACACACATTACTTATGCTACTCTTGAGTCTTTTTTGTTTGATTTTTATTTTTTTAATATTTTTATGATACATATTTATATAATTATATTTCTATACTATATTTATTTTTTTTAATTTATTTAATGTGTTATTTTTGTTACTATCAAAATAAATCACATTTTAGTAGATATCTTATATAAGAGGCTCACGTTGTTTACCAAATCAGTAGTTATAATTGGATTTTGTAAACCTTAAATAAGATAAAGTAATTCTTAAATTTTTTTTAAATATATATTTATATAATAAATAATATAATATTTGTATAATATATTTGTTATTTTATTTATTGTGTTAATTTTTTAGTTACTATCAAAATCATAAATTACATTTTTATTGTATTTATTTATTAAATTTAGAATATTCTGTTCAGAAATAACCCAAAAAAATGATCTGATTCTAAACATTAAAATCACTACTAATGACAATATTAATCTTAATTACTCAATTTTTATTTTTATTTTTTGCATGACATGCATATGTTATTAAGTAAAATATTTAGAAATTAAATACCGTATGTGTGCACAAGTTAAAATATAATCTATAAATAAAATATATACATTTTTGTAATAGTTCTTTTTTGGATAGGGAAAAAAACAGCTTCTCTTTATAATTTGTATGGAGGCATCTGTAAATCAATTTTGTAAGCTTTCAGGCACCAAATAAAGAAGCCATTAAAATCTTCTCAGCCAGCAGAGCTTGCTGGCTCTTTCTTTCCCTGCCAAGAAAAATGTCCTCTGATGTGTTCAAATGATGTTCACAAGTGAAATCAATTTTGCAACTGGACAGTTATTAGGCCTAAATTTAGGGTAGCAAACTTTGAAGAGTTCTGCCAGCCATTGTGAATATAAACTCTCAGTTATAGCTTGTAAGAATGTAGAGCGTGGACATTGTGAACCAAATAGAGATAGAAAATGAAAGAAGTAGCATGTATTGATCTGAGAACTGAGAAAAGTTCTGGCTATTGCAGTGTTAAATGCCTTTTTCCCCCTTCTGAATGTCATGAAATGCCCTTGACATTGACACATAACCTTATGCAGCTATAAGGATCAGTTTTTCATCTTGGTGTGATTTCTTTTTTTTTGCACTGCTGGTCAAATAATATGAAAGGGCTTTATGAATCCTACAATTTATTTATTTTTATTTTTTAGTGACCTTGTTACGGTGTAAACATTCATTATCTACCGAGTAATATTAATTAATAGCATTACTTACTACATGGTTAGGTTAGTCTATTTGTATTTTTATACATAATTAATGTAATCACCAGATTACATAAATTGAATGTGTAATGTGTCCATCTGTGCATCTATCTATCTATCTATCTATCTATCTATCTATCTATCTATCTATCTATCTATCTATCTATCTATCTATCTATCTATCTATCTATCTATCTATCTATCTATCTATCTGTCTGTCTGTCTGTCTGTCCTTCCGTCCGTCCGTCTATCTGTCTGTCTGTCTGTCTGTCTGTCGTTCCGTCCATCCATCCATCCATCCATCCATCCATCCATCCATCCATCATTCTATCCATTGCTTTACCCATATATCTATCATTTTATCTATCTATTGTTCTATCTGTCCATCCGTCTATCTATCTATCTATCTATCTATCTATCTATCTATCTATCTATCTATCTATCTATCTATCTATCTATCTATCTATCTATCTATCTATCTATCTATCTGTCTGTCTGTCTGTCTGTCTGTCTGTCTGTCTGTCTGTCTGTCTGTCTGTCTGTCTGTCTGTCCGTCCGTCCGTCCGTCCGTCCGTCCGTCTGTCTGTCGTTCCATCCAATCCATCCAGTCCATCCATCCATCCATCCATCCATCCATCCATCCATCCATCCATCCATCCATCCATCCATCATTCTATCCATTGCTTTACCCATATATCTATCATTTTATCTATCTATTGTTCTATCTGTCCATCTATCTATCTATCTATCTATCTATCTATCTATCTATCTATCTATCTATCTATCTATCTATCTATCTATCTATCTGTCTGTCTGTCTGTCTGTCTGTCTGTCTGTCTGTCTGTCTGTCTGTCTGTCTGTCTGTCTGTCTGTCTTTCCGTCTGTCTGTCTGTCTGTCTTTCCGTCTGTCCGTCCGTCCATATCCGTCTGTCTATCTGTCTGTCTGTCGTTCCATCCATCCATCCATCCATCCATCCATCCATCCATCCATCCATCCATCCATCCATCATTCTATCCATTGCTTTACCCATATATCTATCATTTTATCTATCTATTGTTCTATCTGTCCATCTATCTATCTATCTATCTATCTATCTATCTATCTATCTATCTATCTATCTATCTATCTATCTATCTATCTATCTATCTATCTATCTATCTATCTGTCTGTCTGTCTGTCTGTCTGTCTGTCTGTCTGTCTGTCTGTCTGTCTGTCTGTCTGTCTGTCTGTCTGTCTGTCTGTCTGTCTGTCTATCCGTCTGTCCGTCCGTCCATATCAGTCTGTCTGTCTGTCTGTCGTTCCATCCATCCATCCATCCATCCATCCATCCATCATTCTATCCATTGCTTTACCCATATATCTATCATTTTATCTATCTATTGTTCTATCTGTCCATCCGTCTGTCTATCTATCTATCTATCTATCTATCTATCTATCTATCTATCTATCTATCTATCTATCTATCTATCTATCTATCTATCTATCTATCTATCTATCTATCTATCTATCTATCTATCTATCTATCTATCTGTCCGTCCGTCCGTCTGTCCTTTCATCCTTCCATCCATCCTTCCATCTATCTATCTATCTATCTATCTATCTATCTATCTATCTATCTATCTATCTATCTATCTATCTATCTATCTATCTATCTATCTATCTATCTATCTATCTATCTATCTATCTATCTATCTATCTATCTATCTATCCATCCGTCCGTCCGTCTGTCCTTTCATCCTTCCATCCATCCATCTATTGTTCTATTTATTGTTCTATCATTCTATCTTTCATTCTATAATTTTATTTTTGATTCTATCATTCTATCAGTCTATCTATCATTCTTCTATCATTTTATCGTTCTTTATATCATTTTATCATTCCATCTATCATTTTTATCTTTCTTAGATAGACATTTTCATCTTAGACATTTTTCTTTTTTTCTTTTATCTTTTCTTTTCAAGCAAATAATGTCAGAAGTTTTGAGAAAAGGCATTCCTGTTTGATTCAAATACAAAGACAGTATGCCTGCAAAATCCTGGAGGGACTGAAACGTATATTTATATAAATGTAAATCATTAATATAAATGTAATATAAATATTAAAGAAAAATATGACATTTATTGCAAAGTGAAGACTTTTTTTTGTGAAGTGGTGTGTTTCTGACAGCACTAGACGATCATGATCTGTTGTGTTGTGTGGTTTTAATGACTTAAACTATAAAATGAGCTGCAATTTGATGTTAATTTCTCCACCAATATTAAAGGCCCTGTACAAGAATAGATTGTCTCAAATGAAACCCTTGCTGCGTCCCGGGACAGTGGGTGTCCCAGCGGGTGCAGTGTGATCCTCTGAGCTCCACATTTTCTCCTCTCTCAGCACGCGCGTGCACTTTCTGATGTTGACAGCTGTGATTAAATGAGTTTGCTGAGGCTCCATTAGCAGAGAGCAGGAATTCAGCACTTTTACAGTGACAATGGAAATGAACTTCAGGTTATGTGCATGGGTTTTGCTGTTTCTTTTATAAATAAAAAAAATAATTGCTCTTGTTCAATATTTCACAAAAACTGTTTTCAGTCCACAAAAAAACTGACCTGCTTCTACAGGCAATGAGCCTCCACAAACCACTACAGAGAGATGCTCTTTACACACACACACAAAGTGAAACACAGCAGAACACAGAAGATTGAGAGCGTTGGAATAATTTGAAATATTACTTTAAGATGAAATTGTTGTGTACAGTAGGTCAGTGATTTAGCTATTTGGATCTTAATAATAATAAGAATATACAATACTTAATAGGTTTTCAATTAATGAGTAATTGTAGTGGCATGGTGGCTCAGTGTTTAGCATTGTTGCCACACATCAAGAATGTCGCTGGTTTGAGTCACGGCTGGACAATTTGGCATTTCTGTGTGGAGTATTTATTGTATGTTCTCCACATGTTTGCATGGGTTTCCCGCACAGTTCAAAGACGTGCTATGGGTAAACTAAATTGGCCGTAGTGTATGAGCGTGTGTGTGTGTGTGTGAATGGAAGAGTGTTTGGGTGTTTTCTAGTACTGGGTTGCTACTGTAAGGGTATCCGCTGTGTAAAACATATGCCAGAATAGTTGATGGCTCATTCAGCTGTGGTGAACCCTAATTAATAAAGGGACTAAGCTAAAGAAAAATCATATAAAATAATATGCATAAATACAGAATAAAAAACGTAATATATGTTATGCAAAACTGTTTTTTGGTCTAATTTATGATTTTAGGCTATGTAAAGTTTAAGAAAATTTTTAGCACCCCTGTGGAATTTTATTTCCCAAGTGACATTATATGGAGCAAGGACATTGTCACAGTAGTTTCTATAATATATATTTATTTTCTTTAAGTCTGACTACAAGCAGTTTGCAACTGCACCCACCCCCTTCCCTAAACCCAACCGATAGTGTTTCCAAAAACACAAATTGACCTGCCCAGCACTTCTCTAAACCCAACTCAATTTTCACCACATTTTTAGATTTTATCACGTTCTCACCCTGTTATTTAGTTGTTTAATTTAATGTGTGGCTTTTGTTTTTGTCTTACCTGCTTTCTGGAACTGTTCTTCACTACACTTGAACCTCATTGTCTTGGTCAATACTTCTCTGTGTCTCAAGTCTGCTGACAAATGCGACGGATCAATAAGCAAACTGGTAACAGCAGGAAAGCCATCCACATGGAGGTAAGTGTTCAACTGCTAGCGTGAAAAGCCATATATACTTCTGGCTACATAATTCACGATCTCAGAAATGTATATAGGGCTCTGTTTTCAGAATGACCCCATGTTGCAACAGAAAAAACCACTGTTGTTGACTTGCCTAATAAAATAAAATAAAATAAAATAAAATAAAATAAAATAAAATAAAATAAAATAAAATAAAATAAAATAAAATAAAAATGTATATATATAAAATAGGAAACAACGCAACAGTTTGCATGAATATATTTAAGTTAGGACAACATCTAACAAAATGAAATTCAGACAACAAACTTTATTATGTTTGCCTAATGACCTTTTCCTCTTCAATCAAGCATTTTACAAAGCATAAACTCAATTATTTTTAAGTATGTACTGAATTACATGCCAGTTTTCAAGTTTATAACCTCAAATAAATTAAGTAGCTGAAATTGTTTAATTTGTTGTTTGTTTTCAAATTTACTGTTCATTTCGTTGTTTGTAAGAAGTACATTTAACAACAACCTTTTTAGTTCACAGTAATTTTTTATTTGCTTAAAACCACTAATTTTCAATGTTTTACAAAACAAAAGCAAGTACTGTCCCATATAAACAGTATAAAAAATAACAAAAAACATGCGTGGACTTCATTAGTTTGGATAAATCGGGTTATCAACCCAATTTCTTTGGGATGCTAAAAGTTAAATATTGTTTAAAATTATTTGACATATATATTTACCTTTAAATTAGCTGCATTTAATTTTAATTTTAATAAATTAATTTTAGGTTGATGTAATTATTAATATTTTCCTGTTTTAAAAATTGAAGAAAATTATTCTGGCAACTTTAAAATTTTTAATCTAACCAGCAAATTAGAAATTTTAAGTTACAACAATTTGTGTGGTAACAGACCTCTTGAGTTATTTTTTTACAGAATGAAATAAAATGAAATGAAATAAAATGAAATAAAATAAAATAAAATAAAATTAAATTAAATTAAATTAAATTAAATTAAATTAAATTAAATTAAATTAAATTAAATTAAATTAAATTAAATTAAATTAAATTAAATTAAATTAAATTAAAGCATTTAAATTGCACATGAGTAAATACTAGTATCTTATCAAAATAACTAGTAATAAATATACTGCACTATAGTGTAAATATAGTGTTAATATGACAGACTAAAAATGTTTATAAAGAATTCATTGATTTGAATTAAATTATTAGAAATATGTTATTAAAACATGTCTTTAGAAAAAAAGCACTAGGGAAATAATTTGTGACAATTTTTATTGCAATAGTAGACATTATATTAGTTTAAATGTAATTAACAGATAATAAACAATTTTGTTAAAACAAAGAATAAAAATTAATTAATATCAGAATAAATAATTTAAACAAGTGATGGAAATTAATTATACTAGCTAAAGCAGAATTGTCTCACAATATCAATGGCATATATGCTTGAAATTTCAGTCATTTTTGCTAGAGAAGGCATCATGCTGTGTCTGTGTGTCTAATGTCCCCTGATGAGAATTGCATGTTTGTGCTTCTTAGCTGTTCTACACCAACAACAAAAAGACATGCGTCACTTCAGAGAAAACACAGGCCCAGTGCTGCGTCTCACTGCATGATGGGATACAGAGCTCACAGAATTTAAAGTTTGAAATGAAACATCAGAAGGAATAAGAGTCAGCAGGATGAAGTAAAAGAGTGAGAATCTTCTTCACCCAGAGAAACCCAAATAACAAAGATTAATGCATCATAATAACATGCAAATTGCTTGTCAGTCTGGTTGCGAATTGCCCAGCTTGCCCAGAATGTTTCACTTTGGAATTATAAGGTTGCTCTAGATATAATCCATTTACAGTTAAAGTCAAAATTATTTGCCCTCCTGTGATTTTTTTTTTTTTCCAAATAATAACAGAGCAAGGAATGTTTCACAGTATTTTCTATAATATTTTTTTCTTCTGGAGAAAGTCTTATTTGTTTTATTTCGGCTATAATAAAAGCAGTTTTTAACATTTTAAGCTTAATATTATTAGCCGCCTTAAACAATATTGTTTTTGACTGTTTACAGAAAAAAAACACTGTTACACAATGACTTGTCTAATTACCCTAAGCTGCCTAATTAACCTAACCAGGGGCGGATTTAATGATTTGGGGGCCCTAAGTAATTCCAGCCATGGGACCCTTTTAATCATAAAAACAGCTTCTTATATAACTCAATCTCTTTTGTTTTATCTTCATGCCATATTTACATTTTAAATGATTTGTTTCTTAAAATTAATTCATAATTAAATACAAATAAATTGAAAATAATAAATTTTTATTTTATTTTTTTTAACTAAAAAGGTGTGTTTAACTTTATGCAGTGCTGCGCAGATGATCGAAATTTGTCTTAAAGCAGTGCATGCCAGTTAGAATTTTGTCTGGCTTGGCGTTGCGCAGATGTCACCGTAACATCTTGCATCAAAGTACCACGACAGTGTTCAAAGATCGGACGATTGATTCAGTCAGTGTGGCATTTGAAGAGTGACTGCGGGAGCTGCGATGACGACACCGATAATAAACGATTGTGAGTTCACATTGTGAGTTGTCACAGCATGACAACAACCACGTGTGGTTGGGGTTTATTATTGGACAACTTCCGGCTCACAAACTTTAAAACAAATAATTAACTTTTTATGCCCTCTCTATCTTGTACTTATGCTTATTAAATAACTACAACACTTCTATTACATATCATCTTTCATTAAATAATTTGTTAATAAAGGCTAGATTGTTTGCATAGGTTTATTCTACCTTTTTAATACAGACTACTTACTGCATTCAGCTCCATGAACAATTTAAATGATATTTTTAGTGAATATCTAAATATAAATTCAAATAATTTTACAGACTTGTAATAAAAAAAAATTATCATTGATCCTGACACCCTAAATGTTTCTTAACAAATTAAGTTATAATAATATTTTATTCAATAATTACAAAATTATTTATATGATTATATTTTTGTCTCTGTCAAGCCATTTATGCACAAATTTTACAAGTGACATTGATGTTCCTGCTCTTTCTGGGAAAATTTCTATTTACAGTGTAGCTCACTTATTTTAGGAATGTACTTTTTGTTCAATCCTGGATTAAAGTGCTTTTATAAAAATGCTTTCATCATCCAAAATAATCTTAATCATTGTTTAAGACTTAATCAAAACACCTTGTTTTGGGTTTTACACTAATATATACTGAAAGGTTATATATATATATATATATATATATATATATATATATATATATATATATATATATATATATATATATAACCTTTTAGTATATATTAGTGTAAAACCCAAAACAAGGTATATTTATATGCGCAAAGTCAACTTGAGAGTGAAATCTGCATTAGTCTGCAAAGAATTGTCTCTCCCTTGACCATTTGCTGTTTTTGCAACTCAGCTTGTCCACAAATGCGGTTTGCTGGCTGTACTATATTAGGGGGAAAGTCTGCTGCTGTCCAGCCTCTTCAGAGAATCACTATTATTACTTATAGTTGATGATTTTTGGTTTCACTCCAGTTTTTTTGGTTTATATATAACGTCGATTTATGGTGACTTAAGCACTGTGCATACTTTTATGCTGTTTTACAGGGTTTTGTGGTTCTTTTTGGAGTTTGGCAGTCACCTGTGAGTGATCATCCTCATAGTACTGTATATCTGAGGTTGAGTAATTGATTTATTTCATGCTTAATCTTCCAATTCTCTCATCCTTTTAAAACTAATCCTGTTGCCATGATGTTTACATTCCTTTATTAAGCAGATGCTTTTATCTAAATTGACTTGGAGATGACCAACACAGCAACAAAAGCCATACATCCTAAAGAGCAACTGTAACAAAGGGAGTCGAGGTACAACAGAGTTGAGGGCCCAAATGCAGTTTAATAACTATTAAAATTATAAGTCATGCAGGCATGGTTAAAACAGGAAAAAACAGTATCATGAGGAAAATACAAGTGGCAAAACAACATAAATAAGAAACAAGGCGGGCTAAACAATAGAACCCTTTGTTAATGCTACAGGGTAACAAGACTCAGCAAAGAGTGTTTGTGAATGAGGTGTCTTCACAGTCTTATTAATCAGTCTACGATGAGCTTTCAGCTGTGAGTGTGCACAATCAGGGCGAGAACTGAAACTGATGTGTGAATGAGGTGCATGATAGGATTTGTAGTTCATATCAGTGGCAAATTTGTAGTCCAGGTGATTTGCAAGACCTTGATCACTGGTGATCATGGCAGTAACATTGGAAATCCTAATAAATGCAGAGTTTCTTATTTTCTCCAGCGGATTGATTGATTGACTTTTGGATTTAAGTTTTCCCATTGACATTTTTAAAAAGTTAACATTACCATGAATGCTAATTATTTTCCATTTATGTAGTTTAGTTCAACATTTCCCTATCTAAAACAGCTATTCAAGACATTAAACATTACTGCTTAATATTATTGTTAGTAACAGTAATGCTTTTTCCCTAGATTTGGGATTTTATTTTTGCACTTGTTTGAAAAATCAAAAATATGTGATGTTTTAATGTTCAAAATAGTGCTGAAGGAAATGTTTTGTACTTTACTGCGAAGTCATTATGTGTCAGAGCTCTTTATACTTCACAGTAAAGTCTTTCTGTTTTAATGCTTTTGTCAGTTTGGTAAAATATAAAGAAATAAATCATGTGCTCGGATAAAAGATGAATGCTTGAGTAAATTAAGCATAGCTACCATGAAATCATAAAACAAAGAATTATTTTTTACTTTCAGTGATGTCTGTAAATTTCTTCATGAAATTATATGGGGATCATTTTAGCTTTTTTTGTTGTTGTTTTTATCCAGATGAAATTCAGATTGTGTCAGCTTGATAGTTTGAGGATCTTCCATGTGAGTATATTGTGGTATTGAATCTCATTCAGTCTTTTTTATGTTATGTGTTCCTGATTTTAGTAAACGGCCACCAGTTGATATGTTTTCATCCACCTTTTTTATTTGCATTTTAGAATATCACATAGAAATACAAAATCAGTGGTCTTAAACTTTTCCTGGAGGGCTGCAGCTCTGCATAGTTTATCTCCAACCACCTTCAATTCACACATGCTTAATAGTCTCTAGTAGTTTTAGACACCTTGATTAGTTGGATAAGCTGTGTTTGATTAGGGTGGGAGCAAAACTATGCAGAGCTGCGGCTCTCCAGGAATCGAGTTTGAGACCTATGTACTTTATAGATTTGCGAAGATGTGAATACATTTTGAAAATGTGCATAAAAAAACTTGAGTAGGATGAATTTTTAACTTTTTATCAGATAAGAAAAGTTGTGCATAAACTATGAAGGAAACACATTTGCCGAATAAATTCCAGGATGTTTATCAAGAAAGTCTTGTAATTTTGTTTTAAGAAATCATACAATTATAAAAATTGTTGTGATGGGATGGCATTAATAGACACACCAGCAAACCAACCACATTACACAAATCTGTAATGCTGTTTTGCTTATTCTAAAATCCCTCAGCCAAAGTCTGTAATCAAAGTGGTTCAGTTTTATTACCTGCCACGATCACCAACGATGTAGCACTTGCGGATCGCTGGAGAACACTCCTTGTGTATCACATAAACTCAACCAAGGCTCATTATGAATACGTACCGCTGTATACATTTCTAGAGAGTGGAAAATAAATGGGAGAAGGTACGTTTTTTTTTTTTTTTTGCAGGTTTGGTTAACCCACCAGAGACCGATGTGTACTTTTTTGAGATATTAAATTTTTCTCACGAGTGCCATTTGGCCTGCTCTTCTTGCATAAATTCACCAGAGGCCGCTGTTGACTGACTGACTGACCGACCGACCGATACCCACACCTACCCCCTTCCCTAATTCTAACCGATAGTGTTTTAAGAAGCAATACAGAAAAAGTAAAGACGTCTGATTTTTACAGCGTTTTTACCACATTCTCACCCTGTTATATACTTTTTTGTTAAATTTTTTGTCTTTTGTAATTGTTTTTCCTGCTTTTGCCGGACTCAAACCCTGTTGTCTTGGTCAACTCCGCTCTGCATCTCAAGTCTGCTGATGTATGTGGCAAGTCACTGGGCAAACTGGTAACAGCGGAAAAGCCATCTACACGGAGGTAAGCTGGTAACAGTGGCGTTTCACTGCCCCGTAGTGTTCATATTAAAGACAAAATGCAGTCATGTACCTCTGGCTACATAATTCATGCTTTCTAGAAATGTATACAGGGGTACGTATTCATAATACAATGGTGTTGCATGAACTACTAATCCCATCGTCTGCACTTCCACACCAGTTCCAGATCACCCCTGATTACACACACAGCTGAAGCTCTTGAAGACTGATTATTTGGACTTTGTATATTGTTCAGGTTGTTTTGCCACCTGCCTTAACCTCTTCACCTGTTTCAATGACCATTCTTTCAGATTACCTGTATGCTTCAGTTTGCTGCTGTATTTACCTTGCCTGTCTGACTTTTTTAAATTGATTTGCTTTTTGATCTGCATCCCAGTTTCTACCCTAAGTCATTGTTACAGAACCTTCTAAAACTTTCTTGAGCAACTGTGTAGATGGAGCTTCTCATTCCACCAAAACCACTATAAGTTTATCTTTATCTTTTGAGGATTGAGATATTTATTATAAGAAAAAAGGGCCACAGTGGTTTCTCTTACCAAAGAATTTATTTTTTTCTTTTTGATATTTGGCCCCAGATTATCAGAAAGTGATGATTTAGTTCTCTTTGTTCACTGTATGGCAACAAATGTTTCTTTATTCACAAACGGTTTATGTGATAATCCAGTTTTGAACATATATTTAATTAGTTTGGATGGAAACCTAGCCACTGTCTCTTCTGAATTCTATATAAAGCCCTGGTGTTGAATAAAAGTGGCATTTAAATTACAGACTCAAGACTTATGATCAGTAATATAGGGTATATCAGTCAGAGAACATGTCAGGTATTAAAACAGCTCACCATAAAAGTACAGCAAAAAGGCTGTATTGGTTAAAAAAAGGCAAGTGCATTAACTGTTGTGAGTCAAGTGCTCGGAGTTGTTCCAGACGGAGTTGTTCCAGACAGTTCAAATGGAGATGGAAAGATCTTTACTACTTTGACATACAGTGAAAGTGAGGGTTTGGGAAAGTGGTTTTGTGCCTTTTGTGTACGAGCCACAAGGTGCCATTGACTTCTGGGAAGAATAGGCATTTAAAAAAAATATGTATTGAAGTTGATGCAGGCAGAAACTGCAGCCAGTGGAGTGGGAATAACAAAAGTGTGACACGGCTGTTTCTTGAGCCTGTTGGAAACCAATCAATGCACCTTGTTCTGGATAATAAAATATGGAGGTTATGATTGCACATGCAGGAAAGCGGAGTAACAAAATAGAGGGGATGAGGGATGGTCAGAGCACAGAGCAAGTTTTGTGCATGATATAATAGTAGAAAAGATCACTATTCTTCTGTTACCATAAAACACAAATCCTCCTGATACCTTTCCCTGAGCTCCTTTTTCAAAGGAAAACCATAAATATTGGTGCATATAGACACTGTTGTCTCTTAGCATATTTTTTATTTACTTTACATTTCTTCTTTCCACATATGGTTTCCAAAACAACTGCACTTAACTCATATGGTAAAACAATAGCAACAGTACTCTTCTTCAAGATATTAAGAATGCCCAATAAGTGCAGAGTAGGAGCATGTGACCAATCAGAGCAGAGTAGGATCATCTAAAAAATCAGAGCAAAGTACGACCATCTGACCAATCAGAGCAGAGTAGGGTTATCTGAACAATCAGAGCAGAGTAATGTCATCTGACCAATCAAAGCTGAGTATGGTCATCTGACCAATCAGAGTAGGGCCATCTCACCTATTAAAGCAGTGTAGGGTCATCTGAAAAAATCAAAGCAGAGTATGGTCATCTGACCAAGCAATGCAGAGTAGGGCCATCTGACCTATTAAAGTAGTGTAGGGTCATCTGTTCAATCAGAGCTGACTAGACTGATCTGAAAAATCAGAGCAGATATGGTCATCTGACCAATCAGAGCAGAGTAGGGCCATCTCACCAATTAAATCAGTGTAGGGTCGTCTGACCAATCAGAGCAGAGTACGGTCATCTGACCAATTAAAGCAGTGTAGAGTCATCTGAAAAATCAGAGCAGAGTAGGGTCATCTGACCAATCAGAGCAGAGTAGGGTCATCAGACCAATCAGAGCAGAGTAGGGCCATCTGACCTATTAAAGTAGTGTAGGGTCATCTGTTCAATCAGAGCAGAGTGTGGTCATCTGACCAATCAGAGCAGAGTATCGTCATCCGACCACTCAGAGCAACGTTGGGTCATCTGACCAATCAGAGCAGAGTAGCGTCATCCGACCAATCAGAGCAATGTTTGGTCATCTGAAAAAATCTGAGCATAGTATGGTCACCTGACCAATCAGAGCAGAGTAGGGTCATCTGACCAATCAAAGCAGAGTAGGTTCATTTCACCAATCAGAGCAGGAAATCTGCTTTCAGCCCCTTACTTCTGGGTGGAGGTAACACACCATTGACTAATTGACGATCACTGGGAAACACACATGCACATACACACTATGGGCAATTTAGCTTAGCCAATTCACCTATAGCACATGTCTTTGGACTGTGGGGGAAACCAGAGCACCCGGAGGAAACCTACTTCAACACTGAACAGGCAAACTCGAACCAGTGACTTTCTTGCTGTGAGGCGACAGCCCTACCCACTTCTCCGCTCTGTTTTATGCTAGTGTCAAAATGAATTTCTGCTCAAAACCTTTGTGCAATCAATAAAAGTAAAGTAAAGAGCAATCAGAGCAAAGGAGGACCATATGGTAAAGAAGGCCCCATTTACACCTGACGTTAACACATTTCTGTCCATCACAAGTAGATGATGCAAAACACAGATGTAAACAGTGTCTGAAATCCCCAGCAATGAGCTCTTCCTCAGAAATAAAGAGGAGCAAAATGAATTTTAATTAAATGAATTTTAATTAGTGGAGTCAGGACTAATAGTGGGCGAAGCAGTGGTGCAGTAGGTAGAGCTGTTGCCTCACAGCAAGAAGGTTGCTGGGTTGCTGGTTCGAGCCTCGGCTCAGTTGGCGTTTCTGTGTGGAGTTTGCATGTTCTCCCTGCATTTGCGTGGGTTTCCTCCGGGTGCTCTGGTTTCCCCCACAGTCCAAAGACATGCGGTACAGGTGAATTGGGTGTGAAGTGTGTGTGTGAATGTGTGTGTGGATGATTCCCAGAGATGGGTTGTGGCTGGAACGGCATCTGCTGCATAAAAACTTGCTGGATAAGTTGGCAGTTCATTCCGCTGTGGCGACTCCGGATTAATAAAGGGACTATCCCGACAAGAAAATGAATGAATGAATGAATGAATGAAGACTAATTGTGGAATTTTATAATAATAATAAAAAAACATGCCTTCATTTTTGTTCAGATTGAGTGTTAGTATTTAACGGATGATTGTCTTGCAATGATTTCTGTAGTATTGTGGTGAATGTGTCATTACTTGGATTGATTGCAGATTTTCTAAAACTCAAAAGAGAAGAAGAGCAGGATGAATTATGAAGGCAGGGGTCTCAATGAAATCTGAACAAAAGTGGTCACAAAAGATTAATTTTAATGCTTGTTAACAGCAGTCAGAATCATGGCTCAGACACTGAGAGAAAAGAGCTGATTCTGCAATGTTTAATTTGAGAAAATGACCTTGGATGGAAATAAACTATTTTTAGGAGACCTCCAAAACAAAATAAAGATTCTTTGAAATAACATAACATGTGGCATTTTTAGCAGCTACATTGAATAGAAGCTTTTTTCTGTTCTTCGTTCCGCATGTTCTGACAGCCTGTCTGCATCTGCTGATACGCTCCTAATGACGCATTATAAATATTAACAAGAATGAGGCGAATAAATCAATCCCGCTTCAGACAGGAATGACTGATAAGTTCTAATTTGGTTCATAATGTGTTCTGTGATTGTAAATGTTGTTTAATAATTTCCCCTGAAACACGTTTCAGAGGTATTAACCTCAAACAAATAGATTTTAAATGCCTCATTAATGTGAATGTGGGGCGGCACTAATCGCTGCATTCAAATTCAGGCCTTGAGCTGCTCGACGAGTCTTAGAGAGATTCAGAAGATTCCTGGACGTTTCAGGGGCTTGTCTATGTTTCTATTGTTATATAGGTGAGATCTTCATCTAATTGAGTCGTTCAGCAAGCTTTACACCTAATTCAGAAAAGCTTAACTGCATAAACTACCTAATTAAGGCTGATAGAGAGAGCATGGGAAATAATACTATGATAACAATATTACTAAAAAAATCTAAATGCTAAATGAAGGAAAAACATTATCATTAAAAAATGTTTTAGAACGAGACACCATAAATAAACAAAAAAATACAATTAATTAAATTAAACATTGAAATGTCATTTATTTCTTTGGTGGCTGCATCATTTACATGAATTCTTTACAACATCTGCAAATATTACTGCAACAGCATTCAGTCTCAAATATGCTGGATTAATGTCGAGTTATCATTAGTATGTAGATATTAACATTATTATTATTTCATTATTATGTAAGGTAGAAGTCATAGAATATGTATAATCTGCACCCACACCACTCAAAAATAAATGAATAAAAAAAATATATATATATAAATTATATATATAATTTTATTAATTATTAATTTATTGAAATAATATATATATATATATATATATATATATATATATATATATATATATATATATATATATATATATATATATATATATATATAAACACACACACACACACACACACACAGGGTGGCCCATTTAAATGGATACACCTTTAAAAAATGGGAATTGTTGGTGATATGAACGTCCTGTTTGTGGCACATTAGTATATGTGAGGGGGCAAACTTTTCAAGCTGGGTCGTGACCATGGTGGCCATGTTGAAGTCGGCCATCTTGGATGCAACTTTTGTTTTTTTCAATAGGAAGAAGGTCACTTGACACATCAAACTCATTGGGAATTTCATAAGAAAAACAATAGTGTGCTGTGTTTTAACTTAACTTAATTTTTTCATGAGTTATTTACAAGTTTCTGACCACTTATAAAAATTTTTTAATGTGCTGCCCATTGTGTTGGATTGTCACACTGATAGCAGCCCCGCAGGACAAATGCCAGCACAGGCTTCCAGTATCCATAGTTTCAGGTGCCGCACATCTTGTATCTTCACACCATAGACAACAAAGATAGTGGGGCCATTCTTCATCAATGGAAACCTCAAAGCCACTAGATATTTAATATTTTACTAGATGATAATGTGTTTCCCTCTTTATGCACTGAACCTAACACGTTCCCTGTGTATTTCCAGCTTGATGGTTCACCACCACATTATGGGTGTCAGGTCCGAGCATTCCTAGATGAACATTTTGCTGAAAAGTGGATTGGTGAATGGCCCCCAAGGTTTCCCGATTTGACCCCCTTAGACTTTTTTCTTTGGGCGTCAATAATCCGTGCAGGGTGCCCCCTGCATTTTGTGATACACCACTGTCTGGCATGCGCTGCAGCATATGTAGAGGTCTGAGCCCCAGGCAGTCAGAGGTTGCTTTGAGCACACCTCCCCAGGTGAGAGCAGCGAACGTCGGACAGTTCATCAAGGATCTACCGCTGGATCTCATCTTACTAAAGTTGTTAAATGTGATATTTAATTCATCTTGTGTTTATCTAATGACTCTTAGGTAACATGTTTTGGCTGAGTGCAAAGATAAGTTAAGATATTGATTTATGTAACCACGTACTCTGATTCTGTACATTTGACTGATTGCTTGCCTTTATTTTCTATATTGTATAAACTTACTGTACATTATACTTTTCTAATGGCCATGATTAATTATTAAAACCAATATTCAGCAAAAGATAGGATGTGTTTTGTAATTTTTTATGAAAAATCGGAACTGTTGTGCATAGGGCCGAAATTGCTGTTTCAATTATTGTTAAAGTATTGAGAAATAAGCCAGTATGCTTATATGCTAATGACATGATTCACCCTACATTTCTGGTTTATTTATTTATTTAGTAAACAGGGAAACTATAAACATGAACATTGTATAATAAAAACAATGTATTATTTTAAATTGTAATAATGTGCTACAATGTTAAGGCTTTTATCTTCGTTATGGTATCACTTTACAATAAGGTTGTATTAGTTAATGCATGTAGTCTACTAACATGAACAAACAGTCAACGGTACATTTATTACAGGATTTTTCCATGTTTAACCGTGGTCACACTGCACTTTTTGCCCCATATAGACTTCCATTTTACGCATGCAAATGTGACAGACTGAAAATGCAATTCTTAAAATAGTCAGTTCATGAAGTGTTGCGTTACTGTCAGACATGCTCCATAGTGTTAAATAGACAATGTTTCTTAAATGGATTCTGTACGTACGCAATTTGAAGTGGAGCAAAAGTGGACACTCTGGGTGTTAGGTGCATATTTAAACAGACATATACACATACTACGACTACTACTACTACTACTACTACTACTACTCCCACCACCACTACTACTACTACTACTACTACTACTACTACTACTACCATTACTACCACTACTACCACCACTACTACTACTACTACTACTACTGCTACTTCTACTACTACTACTCCCACCACCACCACTACTGCTACTACTAATACTACTACTGCTACTACTACTACTACCACTACTGCTACTACTAATACTACTTCTACTACCACTACTACTACCACTACTACTACTACTACTACTAATACTACTACCTCTACTGCTACTACTACTACTTTTACTACTACTACTGCTACTACTACCACCACTACTACTACTATACTACCACTACCACTACTACTAATACTAATACTACTACCTTTACTACTACTACTAATACTACTACTACTACTATTACTACTGCTGCTACTACCACTACTACTACTACTGCTACTACTGCTACTTCTACTACTACTCCCACCACCACTACTACTACTACTACTACTACTGCTACTACTAATACTACTACTGCTACTACTACTACTACTACTACTACTACCACAACAACTACTACTGCTACTACTAATACTACTTCTACTAATACTACTACTGCTACTACTACCACCACTACTACTACTATTACTACCACTACTACTAATACTAATACTACTACCTCTACTACTACTACTACTACTACTACTACTACTACTGCTGCTACTACTACCACCACTACTACTATTATACTACCACTACTACTAATACTACTACTAATACTACTACCTCTACTACTACTACTACTACTACTACTACTACTACTACTACTACTACTACTACTACTGCTGCTACTACTAATACTACTACTGCTACTACTACTACTACTACCACAACAACTACTACTGCTACTACTAATACTACTTCTACTACTACTACTACTGCTGCTACTACTACCACCACTACTACTACTATTACTACCACTACTACTAATACTAATACTACTACCTCTACTACTACTACTACTACTACTACTACTACTACTACCACTACTACTACTACTGCTA
Organism: Danio rerio; assembly: GCF_052040795.2. NCBI lineage: Eukaryota > Metazoa > Chordata > Actinopteri > Cypriniformes > Danionidae > Danio > Danio rerio. Next base: position 44,260,995 of record NC_141033.1, on the reverse strand, counting down.
CTACTACCACCACTACTACTATTATACTACCACTACTACTAATACTAATACTACTACCTCTACTACTACTACTACTACTAATACTACTACTACTACTACTACTACTACTGCTGCTACTACCACAACTACTACTACTACAACTATCACTACTACTACTACTACTACTACTAATAATAATAATAATAATAATAATAATATGTAAACATTTCGATCTTGGTGGTTTTTCTTTAAATCACAACTATATTTGTCTCAAATGTGCATAAAAGGTTAGAAAAGCAATTTAATGGCTGGTTATCTATTATTTTGAAATTCCAATTTACAATAAGGTATGCCTTATCGTAAAGTGTGATCTTTGTTAATGTAAAACAAGTGGCCTAGGCGAGCATTGCACTGTACATGTGTCAGGTCAGTATGTTGTTATGGTTTCCCCTAATACTCAGATGTTATCAGAAAAATACGAAATCAAGCAAGCGCTCCCACAGACTCGCCGCACGGACGCTGCAATCAGTCAAACACAACAGGCTGTTTTCCACAGTCTGACGCCGCATGCCTGTTCACCAGTAAGTCGTCAGGGAAATTGGTCTGTGTGGAGTGGAAATCCTGAAACAGCCTCATTAGCCTCTGTAGGTCTGAACAAAAGGACAGACGCTTAAGAATCTCAGCGGTGTTGTGGAAGCAACATGCGGGTGTCCAATCAGACTACACCGAAAAACACACTCTTCCCGCAGGATTCAAAGAGCTCTCGAGATGAAGGGAGCACTGCATATTAAAAATCCTACGTTTTATTTGCATGTCAGAGATGACATTTAATGCATGAAAAGAGCCAAGTGCATTAAAAAACAACAGGATGCAGAGTAGACTTTATCAAAGCCCGTATCTAGCGTGCTGACATTTTTCGGCAGCGCAGCAGTGGGAGAGTGTATGCGGTGCTCTTCAATCATTAACACACTCGTCCTGCAAGGTAACAGCTCAGCAGTTGCAGCGCTGGCCTTATTACAGTACCGAAACCGAGCTGGACATGTAGGTTAAGGCCTTCATTAATGATGCTGTATATCTTTGAACATTCTTGAGAGGCTTTAGGAGGTAGAAGAATAATTATGAGATAGGTTTGCTTCTGTGGGTGAAAGAAGAATGGCTTGTGTTAATGAGGAGGGTTGGAGAAAGTGTATAATGACATATGGGTATGGCTTAGTTGTACTATATTAGGAAGACATGCCTTGTGAAATTCAAAATGATTAGAAATCATACTTAATAGGGTTGGGTTTAGGGCTCGGGGTAGTCCATATAATCAGTATTCATTCATTCATTCATTTTCTTTTCGGATTAGTCCCTTTATTAATCTTGGGTCGCCACAGTGGAATGAACCGCCAACTTATCCAGCATGTTTTACACAACGAATGCCCTTCCAGCTGCAACCCATCACTGGAAAACACCCATACACACTCATTCACACACATGCACTATGGACAATTACAGTATAAAATACATTGCACCTATGGAGAGTCCTTATAAACCATATACTTATAAGTGTGTGTGTACAGTTCTATGTGGTTTACAGGGACACAAAGTTAAGTATGATGACTCCATGACCTGTTTTATGTTGAGCTTCTCTTTGACATGCAAAAACTGATGGAGAGGTTGCTGTATTTTAACACACACAATTGTCCCCATCATCTGATTAGGATGTTAAACAACTGCCTGGCATTTATTCCTCCAAAGTTTGGGCTGTGACCATCATAAAACAAAATTCTGCTGGTAACCTCTGGTCATCAAATATGACTGAAACTAAAAGCTAGGACACACCAAGCTGATGCTTGGCCATTGGGCAGCTTCGGGCCATCTGTGAGCATCTGTCAGGCTTGTTTGTTCAGTGTTTTTCTCCCACGTCAAAGGCAGTTCAACTGATTCAGCATGTAGAGTCGGCTGGTGTGTTCATGTCATGTTGGACAGATCATATTTACAAGTTGAATGCAAACAAACCCCACCACAAAGTTATTATTATGAGTGGGAAACTTAAAGTATTTTTGAGTTGGAGGTGTATAAGTGAGACGCATGTTGGAATCACTGATCTATAATATTCATTACTCGCTTTCTTTCTTCTTTTTTTTTTGCTTTGTCCCTGATTTATCAGGGGTCATCACAGTGGAATGAACCGCCAATTACTCTGGCATACATTTTATGTCATGGATGTCCCAGCCACAATTTAGCACTCAGAGTACACTAACTTGTGAACCCCCGGTGCTGGAAAACACCCATACATTCTCTTATTCACACACACACACACACACACACACACACACACACACACACAAACACACACACACTCGTAAACTAGTTTATCTTGTTCACCCACAGTATATCTGTATTACAGAATATTAGTAATTTCTCTTTGTGGAATAACAATAGAGATCACCCACTGGTATGGAAATACACATCTTCTCACACAGACACAGAACGTACATTCTTGTTTTAATCAGCTGTCATCTGCTCGGTGTGTTTACTTTCTGGTCCAAATGAAACCAGAAGCAGCATTGTGAGGTGATAACACATTTTGTTGCTTCTAGTTTATTTAATGTTGGTACAGTGTGTCTTTAAGGAATGCGTTTCCAAAAACTCGACATTTAATGTCACTATTTCTGACCAAAGATCACTACAAATACAAATATAGATGATCATCTGTCAGGAAAAAAATTGCTGGTACTTTGTTAATTTGCCCATAGGCATAGTTGCAAGTTTGAGGCATTCAAAACGTTTTTAGTTGTTGTTAAGATTTAAGAATGATAGAAGTTGTCTTGTTAATTCTTGCCCATTTCTTGTGGAAATCACTCCATCATAATCAGTGTTGGGGAAAGTTACTTTTAAAAGTTATGCATTACAATATTAGTTACTCCCCTACAAAAGTAACAAGTTGCATTACTTAGTTACTTTTAATGGAATGTAATGCATTGCGTTACTTTTGGATTACCTTTTCATACTTGCCTGAGACTTGATCTCTTTCAAGTAGAGGAGCTCTGTATTTAACAACACTACAGCTTTATTTACCTTTAAAAACAAAACTAATTAAAATTAAATTAAATAACTTTACCTTCTGTGAACTTCCTGACACTATACATGTTAAAGTATACAGTTAAAGTCACTAGCCAACCTTTTATTTATTTATTTATTTATTTATTTATTTATTTATTTATTTATTTATTTATTTATTTTTAAATATTTCCCAAATTATGTTTAACAGAGCAAGGACATTTTCACAGTATGTCTGATAATATTTTTCCTTCTGTAAAGAGTCTACTTTGTTTTATTTTTTCTAGAATAAAAGCTGATTTTTTTATTTTTTAAGAAACATTTTAGGTCAAAATTATTAGCCCCTTTAAGCTATATATTTTTGAGAGTCTACAAAACAAACCATTGTTATACAATAACTTGCCTAATGACCCTAACCTTCCTATTTTACCTAATTAACCTAGTCAAGCCTTTAAGTGTCACTTTAAGCTGTATAGAAGTGTCTAGAAAAATATCTAGTCAAATATAATTTACTGTCATTATGGCAAAGAAAAAACAAATCAGTTATTAGAAATGAGTTATTAAAATGATTATGTTTAGAAATGTGTTAAAGAAATCTGCTCTCTGTAAAACAGAAATTGGGGAAAAAATAAACAGGGGACTTATTCAGGGGGGCTAATATTTCTGACTTCAACTGTATACAGATTAATGAAAGTTGAAAGCTATTTGTGTGCTACTTTTGTATTTTTGTCTCGTTAGTTCAATAACATAACTCTCTATTGAGACTATAACCCACTTTTCCTCCATGTTCAGAATAATGAGAAAACGTCCATCACAGAAATGTAAGGCTCTGCCATGTTGGTTTCTGTCTGTTCCCACGAGAAGCTCATTCTCTTAAATATTACTGCTTATTGTTTTTTTAATTAATGCGTTACATTACTCTGTACTTAAAAAAAGTAAAATTATTATGTAACTCTCGTTACTTGTAATGCCTTTCCTTAACACTGGTCATAATAACTTAAAGATATTGACTTTGTTTTTGGTTGTGTGTGGTTGTTTTGATCCTCAGGTTTATATGAATCACATTGACAGTACTCTCAGCTAAACATCTGGTCTGAGTGTGAATAAATTCCAGCTTTTTGGTTCAACCACCTTTTTTTTAATTGATTACATTTATGAATGGCTTTTTCATCAGATACAGTCCGTGAGGTGCAGCATGCGGAAGAGTCTGCAGCTGTTCCTCAGGTAAGTTATGGATAATAAATTTGCGCTGGAATTATTACAGATGTAGAGTAAAAAAATAAATAAATAAATAAAAAACACACAAACCTGGCAGATTCAGGTGGGATTTAAATGCAGGACATTTGCGCTGGGACTGCTAGGCCTGTCTGAATAGGGGTTTAGATGGATTTGGATCAGTTGTCAACCAGCTGAACACCAGCTTGGCCAGGCTGGGAAAGCGGCTAGACCAGTTTAATCCAGCTAAGACCAGCAAACCATGTTAGGCAGGGCTTTTCGGAAGACTTTTTCCTTAAATTCCAAACTCCATTTGTATACTAAAGCTCTTCTTATGGCTGTGTGTGTGTGTGTGTGTGTGTGTGTGTGTGTGTGTGTGTGTGTGTGTGTGTGTGTGTGTGTGTGTGTGTGTGTGTGTGTGTGTGTGTGTGTGTGTGTGTTTAAAGCTGCTTTAGTTGTTTAATAACGGCACACAAACTGTGTGTGTTGATGAAAGTGGGCTCAGTGTCCATCAGCAGCGGTCAGCACTTCTGTCGCAGGAAAATCTGCTTTAGCCTGTTAATGTGGAGAGGCAGCAGAAATGAAGGGATGTTCATCATATAATTCTTTTCAAGGACAGCTTTTTGTATTTACAAACTCTGTCCATATAGTGTAGGCCTGCATGTTTTCTACACTGAATACAAAACCAAATGCAGTTTTGTATTGATGTGTTTCTTGACCATGCAGCAAAATAACATATGCTGGTGTTTCTATGGATCTGTCTGTCAATATCTATCCACACACGGTCTATAAGAACTTAATGTTATAGCTGATTTATTTATTTAAATAAGACTGACTGATTGATTGGTTAGTCATATATTTAATAGAATTTTTGCAGATTTTTGCAATAAATAATTTAAATTTGTGAAGTTTATGAATAAAGCTTTATTTATGAAGTTTTTGTTTTTTAAAGTTCTCAATTTAATGTCAATAGCTGCACAACCATTGATTCATTTATTCATTGTTATTACATTTACATTTAGGGCCCTATCATACGCCCAATGCAATAAGGGGCAAGACGTGTTTACCTTTATAAAAAAGCAAGTTGTCATTAATAAACTGAAAAAGCTTATTAATATAATATAAGATTAATATGATCTAATATTGTTATTATTATTATTATTATTAGTAGTAGTAGTAGTAGTAGTAGTAGTAGTAGTAGTAGTAGTAGTAGTTGTTGTAGTACTTTTTCTTTTTGGCTTAGTCCCTTTAAACGCCATGTGCTTTAGACTTTGCGTCTAGATCATTGCTCATTATTTTGTCCAAGGCGACTTAGAATCGAGGAGGCATTTAGCAATTCAACAAAAAGAGGCAATTCTATGGTGGCCGAGAGAGCTTTAAGTGCTGCAATTAAAAAAAAAAAAACAGCAGCAAATTGAGAAAAAATCTTCTCACAATGCAAAGAAATTAATGAAATGCACTGCATTTTCTCACAACACAAACAAATAAATAAAACACACTGAATTTTCTTACAGCACTTTCAAATGGCACAGAACACAATGGAAATCTTTCAAGGGGACCCTAAAACGTGACGAACCTGGCTATTTAGGTTATTTGCTGTGTCTGAAACCTCCTTTTACTCAGTAGGTACTGCATTTGAATTTAAACGTACTACTCAGCTGTTAGAAAAGTATGCATACAGTATGAATGTGAGACGTATGAATGGAATTCGGACGTACTACATCCACCATTTTGTTATGGTGAGTTGATCTACCTGTGTCAGTTGTGTCGCTTCATTTCCATTCATGACTTCTCTTGGGGGGCATCATGGGTAGCCCAGCGTGCATGGGGTAACACTTTAGATGAACTATCCGTTATAACTAGTTAATAGATGATTAATAAATGGTTAGTTAATGGCTTATAAATGACTTGTTAAATAAAAGTTAATAGTTTGTTAATTATTTATAACTGTGCCTCATAGCTGGTCAATAGTTAACTTACAAGCTGTTACCAGGTTGTAAATGACTTATTAACTGTATTTTATTTGTGATTTATAACTATACCTAATAAATTATTAATAGATCATGAACAAGCTGTTAGTAAATTACTTACTAAAAACTTAAGTATGAGTTAATAGTGTATATATGTTATTGGCATGTTATTCTAGTTGCAGCTATTCTTCATTTAGTAAATGTTAGTAAATGAGGAATAGCATCCCAATAATATACTTAAGCTAACACTTAACACTTAACTAATATATTTACTCACAGTCTTTAGTAAGTAATTTACCAACAGCTTGTTCATGATTTATTAATACTTTAGTATAGTTATAAATCATTAAAATACATTTAACAAGTCATTTATAACTTGTTAACTAACAGCTTCTATGATATCTAATGGCCATCTATAAGGCACAGTTATAAATTAGTAACAAACTATTAACTTTTAGTAACAAGTCATTTATAACACATTAATTAACAGTTTAGTTAATAGATCATTAATAGTTATAACGTATAGTTATTATAAAGTGTTACCCTTAATTCAAAAATGCAGATCTATAAAAACGACTCCACTTTTTACTTTATCAAAAAGGTTTAGGGGTCTTCTTCAAATCACTGAAGATTATGCATCATAAATAAAAGAAATGTTATTATAAATAAGTATTTTTTCTTTATTTTTCTTGCTGTTTGGACTTTTTGGAAATGTATTAATTATGCATTAATTTATCTTATTATTGTTAATTGTAAGTATATGTTCTTTGAAGCAGTAATAACAAAAGTGTACTGCAAATAATAATCTACTATTTAATTTTTTGTGATTTATTTTATTTATATTATTCTTATTTTTTTAACTGATCAGCTCCATATCAATCTCACTTTAATATAACAGCACAATGCCACACAATCCCAAAACAAAACATGTACAGATCTTAACATGTCCACTTTTTAACACATTTCTGAACTTTTTAGTCAATGGATTGTGTTTATTAGTATAATAAATCAATTTGGCAGTGTTGTATGTCTATGACATGCACATATTTTCACTTGAGCTCTCATTGTCTGACTTTTCATGTAATAATTTTCATCATCATAACAGACTTGTTTTATCAGTTACACTTTATTTTGATGGTCCGTTTGTTGAATGTAAGTTACATTTCATCTGCATGCCAACTAATTCTCATTAGATTATAAGTAGACTGTTAGGTTGGGGTTAAGGTTAGTGTAAGTTGACTTGCAAAGTTTCTTATAGTCAGTTAAATGTCTGTTGAAGGAGCAATTTCAATAGATATTTAGCAAACAGTCTACTAATACTCAAATGGACTATCAAAATAAAGTGTTACCATTTTATCCCAGAAATGAGATTAATTAAATGATTAATCGCTATACTTTCATATAAATGCTATATTTTTTAAAATGTTAACGACTTGCGCTAAATGAAATGCTGTTTCTGATCCTCAGTGTTTCCAAATCCAATAAAGAAATGCTTTACATTTTTGAATATAGGCTTATTTTACAACTCCTCTAGAATTAAATTGTTTTACCATTTTTTTTTTATCCTTTTAGCCAATCTCTGGGTCTGATGAGAGCACTTTTAGTTTAGCTTAGCATAAATCATTGAATCAGATTAGACCATTAGCATCTCTCTTAAAAATTATTATTCATTTTGATAGTTGTCCTATTTAAAGCTTGATGCCTTATTTAAGTCCAATGGAAAATTAAAAGTTACTACGTTGACATAGCAAGGAATTATATGCTTATTTCAGCGTAATAATCGGGAACTTTACTGCCATACCATGACTGCAGCTGGATTGGCCAATGAAATAGCTATTTTTAATTTTCCATTTGTCTTAGTACACGATGTAACTCCAGAAGAGTCAAGCTTTAAACAGGAAATTTATTAAAAGTTTTGATGCTAATGGTCTAATCCGATTTAATGATCTATGCTAAGCTACGCTAAAAGTGCTTCCATCAGACCACAAAACAAGCTGAATGGATAACAAAAATGGTAAAACCCTATTGTTTAACTTTAGGAGACCTATAAAATGAGGCAATTTTTTTTAAGTGCACTGTTCCTTTAAAATAAAGCATTATTTGTGCACCCGACTTTGCTGTTTGTTTATCCATAAACACATCCACCATTTCTGAAGCATTAAAACTCCATCTCACTGTCCGCCTTTCACACACACGTTTTTGTCAGCTTGTTTTGCTCTCTCGCTCTCATCCGAGTCCATTGCTGTTATTGAATATGTGAAGTGTGTCTAATAGAGCGTCCGTCTGTGGTTGAAGTGTCATTGCACTGGCTTGTTTTCTTCACATGGAGAGACACTCAATGGCTTTAACTCGCCATTAAAATATATCAACCTGACGCGCATTATTAGCGTCTCTAATGGATGCTGCGTGCGTACAGTACATTAGAGGAGCTGCAGGGAAAAAAAAAAAAAAACTGGAGGCGAAAGCTGTCTGCTTCTGTCTCCATATGATGAATAGCTGGTTTTGTAAAGATTTCCAAACTGTCCTTGGCTATGGTTTGACCTGAGGCGAAATCTGTTCTGCCAGCTGGACGAGGAGGTCGATGTGGAGCCTCGTCGATGCCTAGTGTACATTATTGTGTGTGTTTGGGAAATATATCATCTATATGTATGGTTGTGAGGTTAAAATAGAAGAGATAGCCTGCTGTGGGTTTGCTGGATAATGATGTATCTGTTTTTTATATATAGGATGTGGTTTGTATAGTATTGGGGAAGGGGAAACTAGTCACATACTGTATACTTCTTTCGGAAAGGTTGGTTTGAAAATACATTTTTGTGCATGCATGAAACTTAAAGTCTCTGCTAAGAAGATAATATTGGATTTTTCAGCATTGTTGGTCATTTTTAAAAATATACACAATAGAGAATATGAACTAGCATGATTTAAATCATGATTAAATTTTAATAACATGATTATGATTATAATAACATGATCAAGTTATTGAAGTTCATGTTATAAAATGTATTATTAACAGGTTTTATAATTTTCTTTTGAATAATTGTATTTAATTATTGTTTGTTAAATTATTGTTTAAATTGTTAATACTGAGTGAATTTGAGTAAAGTTATGGAGTAAAAAAGACAATATTTTTCATTACTTTTTTTTCCAAGAACTTAATTTTTTTTAATTCATTCATTCATTTTATTTTCGGCTTAGTCCCTTCATTAATCTGCAGTCGCCACAGCCGAATGAACCGGCAACTTATCCAGCATATGTTTTTACACAGTGGATGCCCTTCCAGGGGCAACCTGGGAAACATCCATACACACTCATTCACACTCATACACTACAGACAATTTTAGTCTACCCAATTCACCTGTAGAGCATGTCTTTGAAATGTGGGGGAAACCAGAGCACCCGGAGGAAACCCACTCTAATGCAGGGAGAACATGCAAACTCCTCACAGAAAAGCCAAATGACCCAGCTGAGGCTCGAACCAGCGACCTTCTTGCTGTGAGGCGACAGCACTACCTTATACGCCACTGCGTCACCCTGAGTCACCATCCTGTGTGACCCGCTTTGAATGTTATCACTCGATTGAATGGCCATTACAAGTGGTTATCGGCTGATAGATTTGCGCCAGTAGGGGGCTTTGGCGCGTACTAGTTAGATATGTAGCTGATTAAAAGTGGAAGAATGATAACAACCTTCTGAGGCCCCTACTGGCCCATATCTAGCTGATGACAACTGATAATGGCCATTCAATCGCGTGATAACATTCAAATCAGCTGCCTGAGTAACAATTCTTATTTTCTTAATAATTAATAGAATTTGATTCAATTCATTATTGTGTTTTTGTATTTTTAAGTTTTATAGAATCTTGGAATCTATAGAAGATTAGATTCTAGTGAGGGTAACTCTAGATTACTCTTTTCTGTAGTTAAAAAATCATTAAGTTTTCCTGACACGTCACTTTCTTGTTCAACTGAGTGGTGTAACAGCTTCCTGACTTTTTTTTTTAAACAAAAATTAAGAACATTCATCATCAATTACATTTAAATAGTTCAGCCCCAAACTTCAGCCAGCATGTTTCTGAAATCATTACACGTTTCTCTTTTTGATACTTTCACCTTACCATCTACCGCCCAAATAGTTGGTCATATGCGGAAATCCAAAACCACCAACTGTCTGCTTGATCCTCTTCCTACGTGCTTAGTTAAGACCTGTCTTTCATCATTGTCCACACTGATTACTAACATTATTCATAAATCACTGGATTCTGGATCTGTCCCGTCTTTAATTAAAACTGCTGTAATCACCCCAGTACTAAAAAACCTGGAGCTCATTCATCCAATTTGGCCAACTACAGACCAATTTCCAATTTTGCCATTTGTCTCAAAAATACTTGAAACATGTGTTGCGTCTCAAATCCATAACTATCTCTCTATTAACAATTTGTTTGAGCTCTTCCAGTCTGGTTTTCGTCCCAACCACAGCACTGAGACTGCTCTTGTCAGGATTACTATTGATCTACTACTGGCAGCAGACTCTGGTTTACTATCAATTCTTATTCTTCTGGACTTGAGTGCAGTCTTTGACACGGATTTGCACGAGGTTCTTTTGAATAGGCTTGCCTCACTAGGGATCTTTGACACCCATCTTTAATGGTTTAAGATTAAAGTCAAAATCGCAGATTGTCACTACTGGTGTCCCACAGGGTTCTGTACTGGGTCCACTCCTGTTTATCATATATCTACTGCCTCTTGGTCACATTTTAAGAAAATGCAACATACAATTTCACTGTTATGCTGATGACACTCAACTCTACCTGTCCACCAAGCCCTCCTGTTCTTTTCCTCCTTCTGCTTTAAGCAGATGTTTAGCTAAAATAAAAATCTGTCTTTCAGCTAACTTTTTTAAATTAAATAGCGACTTCTCATTGGCACTAAACGTGTTTTGGATAAAGCTAATAATTTCACAATAGATATTGATAACAGTACAATTTTTTCCTCTGTGCAGGTAAAGAGTTTGAGTATCATCTTGGATTGCACACTCTCATTTAAAGGTCACATCAATAATATTACACATACTGCATATTTCCACCTGCGTAATTTCACTCGTCTCCGCCTTTCTCTCACAACCAATAACAAAACAATTTTTATCCACGCATTAGTTACTTCACATCTTGACTACTGTAATGCACTTCTTTCTGGACTTCCTTCCAAACTTCTCCGTAAACTCCAACTGGTTCAGAACCATGCAGCTCGTGTCATCTCTAGGACCCCATCTCACGTGCATGTCACACCACTCCTCTATCAGCTTCACTGGCTTCCAGTAAAGTAACGTGTTGATTTTAAAATATCGCTTCTAACTTTCAAGGCACTTCATAATATCGCTCTTTAATATCTCACCAAACTTCTCCATATCTACACCCCTTCTCATACCCTTAGATCAGCCAACAAGTCCACCCTGGTACCACCTCGCACTCGATTGAGCACTATGGGAGATCCTTTAGCTCTATTGCTCCTCAGCTATGGAACTCGCTTCCCCTAGATCTAAAGAGCAGTGATAGTTCTCACACTTTTAAATCCCGTCTAAAGACCCATCTTTTTAAGCAGGCTTTTCTTGAACAATTTTTTATCATGTTCTTTCATATTCGCTATTGTGTTTTAACCTGTTTGGTCAATGATTGTTTTAGTAATGTTTTAATTTGTTTTAGCTTGGCTGGCTGTTGATGCTTATTGTAAGGTGACCTTGGGTGTCTTGAAAGGTGCCATTTACAAATAAAATGAACTATTATTATTATTATTTATTTATTTATTTTTTCAATTAATAATAAAAAAAAAAATTTATATATATATATATATATATATATATATATATACACACACACACACACACACACACACACACACACACACACACACACACACACAGCTTAAGTCAGAATTATTAGCCCCCCTAAATTATTTGCCTCCCTGTTTATTTTTTTCCCCCAATTTCTGTTTAACAGAGAGATGATTTTTTTCAACACATTTCTAAACATAATAGTTTTAATAACTCATCTCTAATAACTGATTTATTTTATCTTTGCCATGATGACAGTAAATAATATTTGACTAAATTTGTTTGCATATTTAAAAATATTATCAGACATACTGTGAAAATTTCATTGCTCTGTTCAACATCATTTGTGAAATATTTGAAATTTAAGAAAAAAAAATCAAAGGGTGGCTAATAATTCTGACTTCAACTATATATATATATATATATATATATATATATATATATATATATATATATATATAATTATTTAATGCAATTATCTTAATCTGAATTGCTGAGGAAATATTGAGTGAAATAGTTTAAAGTGACATAGTAAATATTTCAACTTCAACTTAAAAATTTTAAATTTATATATTAAGAATAATTATTTAATTTATGTAGTTACACATCCTGATTAAAAAAGTTTGTAATTATTATATTTGTTTGATTATTGTAATGATTTTTTTTGCATTTTATTTATATATTTTTAAAGTTTTATTTCCTATAATAATATAGCATTTTTCAATTTTTTTAGTTCTTAGAGTAAAATAGCTTTGTTATACAGTAAAAAGGATTCTTTCAACTTAAAAAAATTAATTACACATATTAAAAACATTACTTTTATTTAGTTAAAATCCTGAGTGAAAATTCGTTTTGTTTGTTGTAATTGATAATATAGTTTTTTATTTTTTATTTTTTAAGTATTAATTACTTTTATACATTTGTTTTTTTGGTAAAATGTTTGTTTACAATTAAAATTTGAAAGGTAAAAAATGTAACAATTTATATAAATATAAATAAATATAAATATATATATATAGTTTTTTTTTTCAGTTTTTTTTTTTGCAGTTTTTTTTGTTTTTGTTTTTCGCATATCTACCAGAGTCTGCTGCGTATGTTTTTTGAGACCTCAAATTTCTTTCTCGAGTGCCATTTGTACCTGCTCTTCATGAGTAAATCCACCAGAGGCCAATGACTGACTCATCGACTGATCCACCCTCCTCTTTCACTAAACCCAACCGATGGTGTTTTCAAAAGCACCGATTGACCCGCCCACCCACATCTTTAAACCCAACCGACAGTTTTCAAAAGCAATCCATAAAAAGGAAAGTCGCCTTATTTTTATCACATTTTCAGATTTTACCACATTCTCACCCTGTTATTTACTTGTTTATCTATGTTTTTTGACTTTTGTTATTGTCTTACATGCTTTGTGGAACCATTCTTCACCAGACTTGAACCCTGTTGTCGAATTGCGAAAAGGAACGGCATCATGCCGCTTTGTACAGTTCGTTTTAATGCAAAATGCAGCCTCCAGAAATGTGTACAGGTATAGGACTACATTTTCAGAACAAGCCTATATTAAATAAATAAATAAACAAATAAATAAATAAAAAATGCTGCTCTTTACTACTTAAACAAAAGTAGTTGATTATGATGATATCTAGTACACATCCCTTATGGCATCCAGCTTCAGTCGACGTGATTATTTTAATCATAGATTAATATTTAACCATGCCATTGCTGCATGTGGTGTATTCTGATTGCGAGACATGGACCTCCAATATTAGCATAAATTGCATAACAGATGTTTGAGATTCAATCCCAGCATGCGTGTGTGTCTGATCATGGTTGAGCTGGTTCACGAGGCCGAATTCTGCCCACATTCACCAGCATCACAGCAAGAGGCTTTTAATGAAGAGTAAATATGGCCCAGTTAATCTTCAATCTGAGGATGAGCTTCTCAAACAAGCAACTAAACCAGCGACCAATAAAAGTATATGCTGTTTCAATGCCTCCCTGGAAGATAGATGTAATTCTGCGTAATTACATCAAATAAAATCTGCTTTAGTCTGTTAATGTGGAGAGGCAGCAGAAATGAAGGAATGCACGTCATATAATTATTTTCCAAGGACAGCTTTTTCTATTTACAAACTCTGTTTATATATGGTACTGTAGGTCTGCTCAAATCCATGGCACTTTTTTTAAATGCAGTTCGATATTGATGTGTTTCTTGTACAGTGTGGTAAAATATGCTGGTGTTTCTATGGATCTGCCTGTCAATATCTATCCACACTCACTGAATAAGAACATGTTATTCAAACTGGTATTCACACACACACACACACACACACACACACACACACACACACACACACACACACACACACACACACACATACATACACACACACACACACACACACACACACAGACACACAAAATAAATCCACAAACAACAACATATTATTAAGTTATTAGAAGTCTTTATTTAGTATGATGTAAGAAAATATTAACAGAAATGACTGACTGACTAACTGACTGACTCACTCACTCACTGGTGATTTGATTTGATTTGATTCGGTTTGGTTGATTTTGTTGGTTTGGTTGATTTGATTTAATTGGTTTGGTTTGCTTTGGTGGGTTGATTTAGTTTGGTTTGATTTGGTGGGTTGATTTGATAGGTTTAGTTTGGTGGGTTGGTTTGATTGGTTTGGTTTGGTTTACTTTAATTTGGTTGGTTTGGTTTGGCTTGGTTGGTTGATTCGATTGGTTTGGTATAGTTAGTTGATTTAGTTGGTTTGGTTTAGTTGGATTTGGTTGGTTTGGTTTGGTTGGTTGAATTGCTTGGGTTTGGTTTGGTTGATTTGATTGTTTGGTTTGGTATAGTTAGTAATTTAGCTGGTTTGGTTTAGTTTGGTTGGTTTATTTTTTTGGTTTGGTTTATTTGATTTGATTCGTTTGGCTGGTTGATTTGGTTTGGTTGGTTTGATTTTGCTGATATGTAAGTTACTCAAACAATTAATGCAAATGAGGCGAAGTTAAAAAACATCTCTTGAGTAAACTAGAGTGAGTTGTTGGTTTGGTTGGTTGATTTTGTTGGTTTAGTTTGGTTGATTTGATTGGTTTGATGGTTAATTTGGTTGTGTTTGGTTTGGTTGGGTGGTTGGTTGGTTGGTTGGTTGAATTGATTTGATTTGTTTGGTTGGGTAAATTTGGTTTACTTTGGTTTGGTTTGGTTTGGTTTGGTTTGATGTGATGTGATGTGATGTGAGGTGATTTGATTTGATTTGTTTGGTTAGGTTGATTTGGTTTGGTTTGGTTTGGTTTGATGTGATTTGATTTGATTTGATTTGGATTTGAAAACATCCTGTGAGTAAACTAGAGTGAGTGATGCGTTGCTTCGCATTTGCTGTGAACCCAGCATTATAGTTCTAGAGTTTATTTGATCGAATGATTGATTTCATTTCTCTAGAAAAACATTGTGCATTTCTGAAGTGTGCCTCACACTGGCTTGACAAACCACCCGTGAAAAACACTTTTCTCTATATGCACCAGACACGTTACCTAAAATCCATCTTATAAGGAAAACAATGTTTACCTGGAATTGTAACACAAAACATGTTGCACTACTTGTTTTTTTCAACCTCTAAATACTTCTTTTGCACAATATCATTGGTTCATTGGGTTGGTTCATTTTGGTTCGGTTGGTATGGTTTTGTTGGTTGGTTGGTTGGTTGGTTGGTTGGTTGGTTGGTTGGTTGGTTGGTTCGATTTGGTTAGTTTGGTTGGTCCGTTGGAGGGTTTGGTTTGCTTTGCTTGGTTGGTTGGTTGGTTCGATGTGGTTTGGTTTGTTTGATTGATTTGTTTGGTTTGGTTCGTAGCTCGGTTTGAATGATTAATTGGGTTGTTTAATTTTGGTTGGTTTGGTTTGCTTTTTTGGTTTTGGATTGATTTGGTTGGTTTGTTTGGTTGGCTGGTTTGCTTGGTTGGTGTCTGTTTATAAAAAGTAAACACAGCTCAGCTATTCTTTCATTTGAGATACATTTCTCAAACAAGTGACTAAACCAGAGGATAAAACTATACAGGCCTTTAGCTGTTTCAACACCATCCAGTCAGTGAGATTCTGGAAGATGAGAACAGATAAATGTAATTGTCTTGCCACGGCTCGGCCCTTTTTTGAAATATTTTAATAAAGATTAGAGAGCTCTAATCTACAGATGTCTGATGTAATGATTGCTGGATGGATGCGCTTGATAATCGCTTATTCTGGGCAGCTCAGAGGTGTTCTCATTAACACAATAATAGCCAATGTGCTGGGCATTCGGGGAGTGGATTTGGGCTTTATAAATGTAGCCATTATGCTGATTATCTCTTAATAGGGCATTTAATGCATGCAAGCTTGTGTATGCGTGTGGTGTTTGGATTTGTGTTTTTTGAGCCAGTCGACCCAGTTTCCAAGAATCCTGCTAGTGTTGACCTTTGCCTTCATCACATCAGTGCTAACCTTATGCATGACATTTCACCTCCTTTGACAGGCTTGGACACAATTCAGGCTTGGCCTCCGTTCGGTTCATGAGCTGGAACTTGATTTGAGCTGACACAGGATGTTGAGTTGGAATGACAGGAAAAAAGCAATTACTTCATTGATAATCAGGAGAAATTTAAAGGGATAGTTAAGCCAAAAATCTATATTAACTAAGTATTTACTGAAAGTGAACACAAAAGAAAATATTTGAAAGAAAGCTGGAAACAGTTTCACAGTACGGAAATTGCTAGTGTTTTAAGATTTTTCACGATAAATTAATTTGTGTTTAACAGAAAGAAACTCAAATGGATTTGTCACAAGTAAACTGTGAGTAAATGCTGACAGTATTTTCAGTTTTGGGTGAACGATCCCTTTTATCACATTGTCATAGGAGAGGGGTATATATATATATATATATATATATATATATATATATATATATATATATATATATATATATGTGTGTGTGTTGTTATTTTTAAGTAATTATGCCTGTTTTTCCACATATATATGTACTTATGTAAATAACTAATCTTTTTTTTTCAATTAACCTGCTAAGTTGTTTCTCAAATTGCACTGAATTATTAATTTGTGAATTGGACTGGCATTTGTGAACAATTAACAACTCACAGATTTAAATGATGTCTGGGCCAGTTGGCATTTCGGTGTGGAGTTTGCATGCTCTCCGTGTTCATGTGGGTTTCCTTTGGGTGCTCTGGTAAAAGTAACCAGAAGTAACCACTTGTCTGGTGGTCTGACTGGTCTGATGAACCTCAATTTCAGCTGCAAAATTTACACTGTAGGGTCGAAATTTGACATAAACAACATGGAAGCAAGGATTCATTGTGCTTTGCATCAGTGGTTCTAGTAAACCTCCAGCATGTGCTTTAAGATGGCGCAGTGTTTACTACATAAAGTCGTAGTACACTGACAAGCTGAACAAAATTGTGTTAAGAAATACAATCGGTCAGATGATAATGACATGATAATGGTTCTGTAATAATGACAGCTGTTTGCATAGCTTCTCTGAACCATGGCCTTGTCTAGTAAATGTTGATACCACACATGAGAACGTTTTTACTTCAAACTCACTTCATAACTTCACGCGAGTGATTGCTAATGAAATAAATACTTTTGTGGGAGGATTATTAGTCTCATTGAATCAATGAATGCAGTTAAATAATCTCATTATTGACCTTATTTTTCAATGCAAAAGTGCGCTCGTTTTTGTGATTGTTTTAGAACTTCCGATTCTGTTGCCTATGGGAGAAATGACTAGGATCAATAAATGATAGAAAACAGTCAAACTACTTGCTCTACAAACAAGTGTTTGCATGACAAAACATACAAAGTAGAATAATATAATTTAAAAAAATTCGTTTGGAACATCAAGCAGCAAAACCAGCTGTTTTTAAAGTCTAAAAATGAATGTAAGAGAATGAGACCGGAAGTCTCGAGCCAAAAAGATTCAAATGGCTGCGCCCGCTTGTACAATAAGGTGAATAATGCAATGCTGCATGAATTTCCTGGGTTTTCTTTTCTTAAGTGTTTGGAGCTTCTGTGTGAGAGTGCCCTCTGGCCTTCAAATGGAGATTTACTACTGATCATAGATTCATGCTTCCCTGAAAAGATGTGCACGACAATCGCAGCTTTGCTCAATCTTGTATGCAATTTCATTTGAATTAATTTCTGAGCCCTAAAGCTTAAAGCTTTTCCTTTCTGTTTACTTCCGTTGACCATTTAAACAGCAGTAAAAAACTAAATTACTGTATGTTTTTAAGTTAAGTTTTTGTAAAAAGACCCATAACATTAGAAAAAAACTGACCATTTAATTTTTTTTTAAGTTTCATGTAGAGGTGTGACACTGTCGCCTCAGCAAGAAGGTCTCTGGTTTGAGTCTCAGCTGGACCAGTTTGCGTTTCTGTTCTGGGTTTCCTCCAGGTGTTCCAGTTTCCCCCTCAGTCCAAATACATGAATGAGTGTGTATGGGTGAATGAGTGTGTATGGGTTTTTTCCAGTACTAGGTTGCGGCTGAATAGGCATCCGCTGCTTAAAACATATGCTGGAACAGTTGGTGGTTCATTCCACTGTGGTGACCTCTGAAATAGAGACAAAGCAGAAGGAAAATAAATGAATGAATAAATTAATGAATTTTCATGAATACTGGACACATTCAGAGTACAACGATTGCCTTGGGGCCAATTTTACCCACCAGCTAAGTAAACCCCAAAGGGGTTAAATGATTTCAACATTTTTTGAACATGACAAGCTGAATAAATATGCGGGTCGTAGTCTACCTGAAACAATGCTTGCTGGATTCTCCTATTGGAGATATATAACAAAAAAACAACAACACAAGACCGAATGTTAGCAACAGTACAATTTTTAACCACACACACATTTCGAATAAAATCACATTGCTACAGTTGATCCATATTTTTAACATTACTTCCCTTTCAGCTGATACAAAATTATAATGTTGTTGAATTATTCATTCCTATTTTGATCTCATGTATTGAAATGATGTACTTTAGTTAGTGAGTAGGCACTATTTCACCAAGGTCTGCTCACTTTAAAATTTCTGGCCTTGCCACTGCCTTATGCATTTATGCCCAAAGTGATATTCACTGGATTAAAGTATATGTATTTTTATTCTTTTATGTAAATCTTTGGCCTTGGTGTTGCTAGTGCAATGCTTTTCAGCTACACAAACCAAATAGTGGAATTGGTTAGTTCTGTATAACAAATATTGCTGAGAGATTGATCATTCACAGTATGTCACTATCAGAAAAATATATTATAGTAATTAATCCTATATACTGTAGTGTTTTTGAACCATGCTAAAGTACTTGAACTAATTTATTGTGTTAATTATTTAATTGCTATGGTAACACATCAAGTATTGTAAACAAATTACCCAATACTGTATTTTTCAACAGGCGACAAGGTGGCTCAGTGGTTAGCAATGATTAATGATTAAACTAGCGATTCGTCATATGGGAGTCAGTTGCTCTAACAAGGAGGCTAAAGACCATGGCCACTAGCAACTGTCGCTAGAGCACCTTTCGAGGTCAGAGGAGTAAGGTTTAACTGCATAACACTTGGCTAGCTGGCCTCCGTTACACTCACCCCCCTAAACCCCACTCCTATCCCGGACGAGCCCCCACGTGTATCAGTATCAGTCCTACTGTACTCAACCTATTCTGAGCTAGGATCGAACCAGTGATTCTTTGTATGGCAGTTGGTTGGATCTAACATGGAGGCCAAAGACTGTGCTAGCAGGTCTCCGTTAAACTAGCATCTAAAAAAAAAATGTTTATTTCATTCAGAGACCTGCTTGAAGTATCAGCATATGTTCTATTGATTTTCTCGCTGATGAAAAAAAAAAGGCCCTAAGCATTACCCTTCAGACTAAAACATTGCTTGATTTAATAATCGCATGAGCTCTGATGTTCCGACTGCTCACTTTCTAATTTCAGTTTTTAATTCGAAGCTTCTTAATCTCATAGTCCAACTCCGGGGTCCTTTTAAACAGAGCCCCCCCTGACAGAATCGGTTTCCACCTGAATAAATAATAGACTGGTTAAAATACATTGTACAAGGCCGTGTCAGTCTGTGATTCCCAAGCATACAAAGACAGGTCTGAGCTACATGTTCTGTGCTGGGATTCACGCACTGCTGGTTTTACTTTTCTTTGGAGGAAGAGACTTCGGGCTGTGCAGGAGCTTGAGTATAATCACATAATACAAGGTTTGTCAACCTTATCCGACCCACAGACCCCCTACTTACCTAAAGTCTCAGCCAGCAGAGACTCCTCATAATGTAAATCTACCGCACAACTGACAGAGAAAGTTCCCTCAGCTTTAGTTTAGGGTTAAGGTTTAGTATTCAAAGTGGACAAAAGGGTCTTAGAAAGACATTTATGAAATGCTCTTATGTTTTGTTATTTGGTTGTTGTTGTTTTTTTTTACATTGAGAGAAAATATTCTGGATGTTATGATCCAAAATCAACCAAAACGTGCTTCAGGGGTAATTAATGTGTCAGTGCTCTTTGGATAAGAGATTCATAAAGATAAGCAAAAAAAACAAAACAAAAAAAAGTCCAACGCAGATATAAAGTAAGTGAAAAAATTAATAAGAAGGACCAGGGTGCAAATTGAAGGAGGGTTTGGGAGGCATTGACCCCCTTTATTAATGCTTGATTTCCCAAGAAGCACATCAAAACAAGATGTGGGGGATACAAGAATTAATTAAGGGGGTCAGCCCTGTAAAGGTCCTATGAAATTAAAATAAAGCTTTTTAGATGTTAGTATTAGTCATTCATTCATTTATTTTATTTGTGCTTAATCCCTTTATTAATCTGGGGTGGCCACAGCGGAATGAATTGCCAATTTATCCAGCACATTTTTACGCAGCAGATGCCCTTTCAGCTGCAACCCATCTCTGGGAAAGTTAATTTTAGTATTGTTTGTTTTTTTAAGATATCTAAAAGTTAGTCTGTTCCAAAACAGCGACAAAATTCGCGTTTAGAAAATAAAAAACAGATATAAACATGTAAAGCTTGTAGTTTGTCACTTACACCTGAAAGGATCAATAGTTTTATTTACGTCAAGCCATACTACAGTTTCTCATCAAATCATAACCAATCAAATGCTCTCTAGTATCTGACATGCTCGGGCCCCTTCATTTGTTTTTCATTTGCTACACTTGAGCTCAACCACTCTTATGTGAAATTGCATTTGGAATTGTATTATTCATTATAGATATTGGTCAAAATATCTATATTGGTATATGGAATGTTTTACTGATATCAATAACCGACAACCCTTTAATTATGAAGGTCAATTGCTGTTATGTAAGCTGAGCTGGAAATTTATTATGAAGAAAGCATTATGAAGAATTAGTTTAGACTACAAACACCTTTGTAGGTGAAAAAATGTATATACCAATATGGATATATCGACCAATACCAATAAACGACAATACAATTATCGGTTATCAAATATGTAACAATTTTAATTTCATGTGAAATTGTATTTGAAATTGTATTTTTGATTATCGGTTGTTTTTTGGAATTTTTTACAGATGTAAATAATCTATAATTTTAATATGGAGGCCAATTGCTAAGTATTATGAAGACATAGTTTAGACTACAAACAACTGTGTAGGTCAAATATTCCATATAACAATATGTATATTTTAACCAATATTGCTAATAAACAATACAGTTATCGGTTATCAAAAGTTTAGCAATCTCAATTTCATGTGAAACTGTATTATTGGTTATTGATCATATATGATATATTGATATATGGAATTTTTGATCGATATTGATAATTGATAACTCTTTAAATATAGAGGCTAATTGCTGAAATGTAAGCTGAGCTGGAGATTAGCTTAAGTATTATGAAGAATTAGTTTAGACTACAAACACCTGTGTAGGTCAAAAATTCCATTAACCAATATGGATATATTGACCGATATTGAAAACCGATAATACAATTATCGGTTATCAAAAATGTAACAATTTTAATTTCATCTAAAATTGTATTTGAAATTGCATTACTCGTTAGTGATATTTGTCAAAGTACTATGAAGAATTAGTTTAGACTATAAACACCTTTGTAGGTGAAGAATTTCGTACAATGTACCGATATAGATACTTTGACTGATATCAATAAACGATAATACAATTGACTCTTCGCTAAAACCCGCTCTCCATAGTTGCTGTTGTCTTTATAAATTACTGAAAAACAGTAGGTGCAGTATATTGATCGCAAGTGCTCAGTTTGTGATCACATCTCTGTTTTGTTCTGTTGATTTGTATTTGCAAATATTCGTAGCTTGAAACAGATGGAAATATGAAGTTCAGTAAAGTTAGCAACAGGTTAACTCATGATTGACCTATTCGCTATTAGTATGACTAATATGTCGAGGGCTTAAACGGAGCAGGGCTCATAATATCGAGCCAAAACATAACCTGCTTTATTGTAGGAAACACAGTTTAGATCTGTTCAGGGTAAGAGGTGTGTCAGTTTTTGAAATCTATCACTGAATGTGTCAGGAATATCAAAACAAAACCAACTTAACTCCATTCCTTTAGCATCCCTCACAGAGTTTGTTCCACACTGGCATTTCTCCTCTTGGGTTTTTGGTTTTGAAAAGGAAAAAAAATTCCACCACCTCGTCCAAACTTTTAGGATACCGGGTATCAGATTTGCACAATCCATTTGCACATTGCTTTGGCTTGTTGCTCTTGCTTGAAAGCTTGACCGAGCCCCTGCACGTAGCTTGCTAAGCCACGATTGGTGGGTGGCGGTTTTTGGGTGTGGCTTAGCGAAGGGTCAATCATCGGTTATCAAAAATGTAGCAATTTCAAGATCATGTGAAATTGTATTTGAAATTGTATTATCGGTTATCAATCGTTATATGGAATTTTTGACCGATAATCGATTGTTCTTTAAATATGGAGGTCCATTGCTGATACATAAGCTAAGCTGGAGTTTTACCTAAGTATTATGAAGAATTAGTAATATTAATGTTGTGTTAAAATATCACTTTTAAAATTCTCATGTGATGTTATTAATTTTTGGTATCACAACATTGTTCGTATATATATTCGTATATATATTTTGATTTTTTTGTCCTTGAACTTTTTTTAATATAATGATTATTTACACATTATATAAAACATCATTATTGGTGGTTTCTTTTTTTTTTTTTTTTGAATGTTGAAATTGTTGAAATTGTTTGAACACCATGCTCAAAACACCATTGATACATTCTGTACCCGAATGTTCACATAGTTGTAACAGAAAGAATGTCAAACATTCTTGGAAGGTTTCCACTTAAAAACTTCATAATACCTTTCTGTAATTACTTTTCTGTGGTACCTCAGTGAAGTAGTCATACCTGCTTTGATTCATTTGGCCTGCTGAATTTTCTCTCAACTATTCATGACACATGCACTCAGCCATATGGACCCTCATCACAGTTAATAAATATGAAGTCACGTCCACATCCCCTAAATCAAAGAGCTGTGTTTGGAGGAGGGAAAACCCTGGACTGAATCCATCAAAGCTCAGCTCCTCTGCCAGAGCGTCTTCCCTCCCTCTGTGCTCCCTCCGCATTTTACTCCTCTACACTCTGTGCTGCAGATGAGTTTGGGGAGAATGTGCACAGAACATAAAGAGGTCATAAACAATCGCAACTTTGTCTTTGTAGTACTTTGTTGATCTTCATCAGCTGCCAAGATCTTGCAGAGCTAAAGTTTTACCTGGTATTATGAAGAATTAGTTTAGACTACAAACACCTTTGTAGGTCTTTGTAGGTGTTTACTTCTCAAAGAAAAAAGTTTATGCACTGATATCAAATTTTTGACCGATATCGATAACTGCTAACTCTTTTCATTTAGAGGCAAATTGTTGATAAGCTAAAAACATTTTAATATTTGAATATATATATATATATATATATATATATATATATATATATATATATATATATATATATATATATATATGTGAAGTTTATTCATAAACTAATTTCGAGAGGATCACGTGCTTATGATTTATCACGTCCAGTCTCGTATTTGCTAATCACTAATCTTCCAATCATATGAGCCCTAAGGCACCATAAATAGCCTCAGTTTTCAGTTCACTTTATCTTCGTTTGGAAGAAACCCCCCTCCTCCCCTATTCTCCTCCTTTACCTGCGATTGGGCGGCACGGCGGTCCAGTGGTTAGTACTGTGAACCACACAGCAAGAATACTGCCGGTCCTAGTTCTATAGGACCGGTGAGTGTTTCTGTGGGGAGTTTGTATGTCCTTCCCGTGTCCGCGTGGGTTTTCCCCGGGTTCTCCGGTTTCCTCCCACCATCCAAAGACATTCAACATACATAACAATCAAGCTTGTCTAATTCCTTACGTTCCCTTAGCTACAGCAGCAGGGAGTTCTGAGATCCACCGAGCTCGGGCTCCCTTCTTGCTCTGCCAACGGGGGGAAGCCCCGGGCTCGAGGAGCCCTTGAGCTTGGGGCTCTCTCCCGGGACAGCATGCCAAATAAGCTTTGTAAATCATCAGCTAAGTGTGAACTCTTGAAATATACATATACATATATGGACACACTGTGTTTTTACACTGTTAACAATTTGCTGTAGAATCTACAATAACTTACTGACAGCAGTTCTCCTATAATTTACTGTAAATCATTTACAGCAAAGCTACTGTACTTACATTTATAGAACCATTTATCTTGCTGTATATGTATTTATATTATTGCGTATCTTTACTATAAAATAAAAAGTAATTATCACAGTGCAACTTTAAAATAGTGTAACACACTGCATAACTGTCCTACAGTAAAATACACTTCATTCATTCATTTTGCTTTAGCTTAGTCTCCACAGCGGAATGAATTGCCAACTTATCCAACATATGTTTTTCGTCGTGGATGTCCTTGCAGCCAAAACTCAACATTTGGAAACACCCATATACTCTTGCATTCACACACATACACTACGGCCAATTTAGCTTATTCAGTTCACCAATACAGCATGTGTTTGTACTGTGGGGGAAACCCACAACACAGGGTGCCAACTGGCCCAACTGGCCCAGCCAGGACTTGAACCAGTGACCTTCTTGCTGTGAGGTGACAGTGCTAACCACTGTGCCACTAGGCCACCTAAAATACAGTTCACATTAAAGGTAAATACAGTGTAATTTACAAAAATCGTTAACAGTTTACTTTAAGCACACCTATCTTGTAACAAGGACACCTTAGCATAAAGTTTTATCAATATTTTTACCCCTTTTTCACTGACATTTTTGACACTGACTTTTTTCCGTAGCTCTTGTATACCTTAACTTTTTTTGTTTCAATAAAAA
Organism: Danio rerio; assembly: GCF_052040795.2. Taxonomy (NCBI): domain Eukaryota; kingdom Metazoa; phylum Chordata; class Actinopteri; order Cypriniformes; family Danionidae; genus Danio; species Danio rerio. The sequence goes on along the minus strand of NC_141033.1, from coordinate 44,235,568 downwards.
ATACATCAAAATGGCCCAAGAAACCTTCCCAAAGTTCTGAAGCGCACGTATAAAAATATATAAACAGCATATAGTGCAAGTTCAACACTCTAGGACTCTTCTCTGCAATGTTATACAGTAGTTGATGCTTAAGGCTTGAGTTCTCCTTCATAGCCGCTGCTGAATCCTGACAGGTAATTAAAAGTGGATGGTGTGGCTATTGGGATCATAATTCCTCATTATCTTCTCAAAGCAGATATCCACCCTCTGGAAACATCTCTCTGTACAAGCAGTCCTCATGCTGCATCGGCCCTACAGCCAAAAGACACTGCACTGACTCAATACTGACTGACAGTGGACATCTATATCCAGATATATAGATGATGAAATCTCATTTTTAGGTGTTATTGGGACGTTTGTTTAAGAAAATGTCAGATTGTTTAGTTTTAATATTAAAACAGTGGCATCATTCTGACAAGAATTTGTGATGAATAGTATAAATTTTCTGCATTAATTCTTAATGATTTCTGGAGCTATTTTTGAACATTTTAAACCATCTGATTGCAATAAATATATGTATATAGTTGAAGTCTAAATTATTAGCCCTCCTGTTTATTTTTCCCCAACTTGTGTTTAACAGAAATATTCAATACTTTTTTTAAACATAATAGTTTTAATAACTGATTTCTAATAACTGATTTCATCTTCGAGCCCTGGCTGGGTCAGTTGGTGTTTCTGTGTGGAGTTGGCATGTTCTCCTCGTGTTTGCTTGGGTTTCCTCTGGGTGCTCTGGTTTCCCCAAAAGTCCAAAGACATGTGTTACAGGTGAATTGAACAAGCTAAATTGGCCGTAGTGTATGTGAGTGTGTGCAATTGTGTGTGTGTGTGTTTCTCAGTGTTATGTTGCGGCTGGAAGGGCCTCCGCTGCGTAAAGAATGTGCTGTGAATGCAGTGAATATTTTTTTTTTTCTTTTGAAGCTGACAGTCCATAGATTTATGACTATCAAGCGTTTACCATAAAGTCCACTTTTCGCCAGCCCGTGGTCTTAGAATGGCCCGGGGTCCCATAGGGTTTTTCACATACTATACAGGATAAGAGTATGCAATTTCGGATGCAGTCCAGGTGTGGCCGTGCGTCACTGCCACTGCCTGGGCAAAACCACCTCATCTGCATTTATGTTAAGTAAAAGCCCATGCAGTGACTGGCTGACAATAATGAATGATTAATGATATGGCGGCCCGTCGCTCCCAAAAACATTAGAAGTTGATTAAAAGTATGGTGATAATAGTGAGCTTACCAATCTTTTATTAGCCAATTTGTCATGACAGTCTTCATTTTAAGGCATTGTTTGTTCTTTTTTTAGTTTTCTATTTTGCGCTCTACATCTCTTCACTCTTCTTTCCATTTTGAACATGTGACTGTGACCGAGCAATGGATCAATCAAATGGTCAAAGGAGGGGAAGAGGTGGTATTTTTTATTTAACAAAATACAATATAATACTCATATAAAATGCAAAATGAAAATTTTTAACCAAAAAGGTTTATTTATTTTTATTATTTGAAACTTTAAATAAGGATAATAAAAAATAAAAAAAACATTTTGGCATAATGGTGCCCGCCTCCCCCCCGAATGGTGTGCTGACAGGGAGAAGGAAGTGGTGTCTTGCCTAAATTAGAGGTGGAAGTATAGGGTAGTAGATCAGTATGTTTTCCCAACACAAATCAAGTTAAGTTTACACATTTAAATGGATTGAAAATAAAACAATTGAGTTGTTCCGAAAAATACAAAAGAATTGTGTTGTTTCAACTCTTTTTAAATAAGTAGTTTGAACCAGCAGCATTTTTTTGAATGCACTGTAAAAAACTGAACATATTTACATATGAAAATTGAACATATTTCCTTCATGTTGTCCCGACACAAACCGATTAAGTTAACTCTGGATTGAACATAAATCTATTAAACTGTTAAAACCTTAAGAATTTTGTTGTTTCAACTCATTTTAAAAAAAGGAATTTGAACAAGCATCATAAAAAGCATGAATTTGCATCAATGTGTATTCTGCAATTTTGTAGGGCAGAGTTTGCACATTATGCCAAGTTCAGACTGCGGCGACAGAGGAGTTCACATTGCATGACTTTAAGAATCGCAGACAACGATGTCTTGGTCCACAAACTACGTCTCCCAACCAGTCACATGGGAGAAGTGACATGGAAACAACGCAAGGTCACATAGTGCATCTTTCGTTTTTAACTACAAAATATGAAGGAAGCCTTTAGTGGGGTAGAAAATGTACTCATTTTTAGGGCTGTGAACCTACACTAGTCTTACGGTTCGGTTCGGTTGCGATTATCATGCCATCAGTTCGGTTCAATTCGATATTTCGGTGCATCACGGTGCATTGACGTGCTTTTCATACACAGTTTTATATTTTCTTCACAGCAGCATTTCTTGTAATAAAATGTATGAATATATTTATATTTATATACTAATTGTAATACAATTTTGTAATTTAATACAAACAGTTAGATATATAAACTGTAACTTTAAACAACACGAGCATTAAGCAAATAATATAAACAAATATAAACATCCAGCTCAATTTCTGATCCTTGTCTAGTTCTCTCACACCTCTTTGATTGGTCACACCCTCAACAAAAACGGTTGCAATTGGCTCTTGCGCTCTTCACAGATGAGTGACACTGATAAGCGGCAGGTGGCACCGGCGATCTCACAGCTGATGTATGATAGACACGGTGGAGAAAACTCTGCAGACACGCGCTCGTTTCTGTATCCAGGGGTCCGTTCTTCGTACCTCGCTTAAATGATCTAAGATTATTTGGCAGATCCTGGATCTTTTAATCTTGATAACTGATCCCTTGCTAATTTGGTTCTTCAAACAAGTTCGCGAATTAGATTAGAATGTCTGGATGAACTGATCTGAGATCGCTGCGTGTGTTGTGAAGGACAGATCTATCGATCCTCGAAATCATGATCAGCAATGCAATGATTGGCTGACGGCACAGCAGCGTAATGACATCATCTGATTAATATTCAATTATCCATGTGAGCAAAATTACATCAAATTAGCAGTAACCGGTTTGTTTAATATGACACGCAAGAACTTTCCACATTTGTTGTGAGCTGCAGGCTTTACACTTTCATTTGTCAAGACAAGAGTATTCATCATGCATTTCAATGCAAATCAATGTATTTAGTTCTACATTTAGAAAATATTTTCTTTATAGTAGCCGTTTTTTAATCGGTGTAAAGAATAACTGGTTGTTTACAAAAGCGTTTTCATATTGGTAAAGGTGTCTGCAACTTTTGTGAAGCATCAAATCACTGGCATATTAACTATCAAAACATGTTTATGACTGCATAAATGTATTATTGCTTTAAAAAAAAGTCACATATTGTGCATTTCTATTATACACAGTTTGTACTAAAGCGATCTAAAAAGTTCATATCAATAAGTTTTCTCTTTGCACCACCAGGTGGCAGTCTTTGTACTTTCATTTCGAGGGTGCAGATTGCATACGTTTTATTAATATGTATAACTTTATTTATTTTATTAATGACTTTAACTTTATATATATAGTTTAAAAATATGTACCATTTTCCCAAGTGTATATAACTACTACTGTAAGAAAATATCAGAATTCGGAACGTACTTTCTGTATTATCTTTGCTTGAACTGAGCCGATCAAATCCTGTTTATATGAATTGAACCTGCTCCCGCTCAGGTTTGACCTAGCAGAACTGTTGCCATGACAACAACTCTCGGATCAGCTTTGAAGAACGAAACGATCCTGGATCATGTCAAATCATCAATATCCAAATCCAGCTAACTGAGTAATCCACGTACGAAGAACGGACCCCAGAAGTAATGCTGTAAAACAGCCGAGAGGAGAAGAAAAGCCATGCCAGCAGGTCAAATGGGCCACTGTGTGTGTGTGTGTGTGTGTGTGTGTGTGTGTGTGTGTGTGTGTGTGTGTGTGTGTGTGTGTGTGTGTGTGTGTGTGTGTGTGTGTGTGTGTGTGTGTGTGTGTGTGTGTGTGTGTGTGTGTGTGTGTGAGAGAGAGAGAGATAAATGGAGTACTTTCATTCTCTCGATCTCAGTGAAATAGGGGCTTTTGTTGTATATGTCAGTGAAAGACTGATCCAGCAAACACACACAGTGTAATTGTGCACAGTTAATGAGTTTTAAGTAGTTAGAGCGTTGTAAATACTCGTAAATGACGTCAGTAATAATCGGTTATGATTATTAATGAACCGATACCGAATTGTTTGCGTCTGCATCGCGGTGCAACGAAGAAACGATTAATTTTGACACCCCTACTCATTTTGCTCACCTGGCATTTGAAGAGAATTAGCAATTTCTATCTTTCTTTTTTTTCGACCCGGTTGTGATATTGCTTAGATGACATGTCAAACATTTTTTCTTCATTTCTTGGGTTTTAACTTCTCGCCCAACCTCCTGATAGCCTGCAGATACCCACACTAGGGGATGTTGCTCTCTCATTGGCTGTAGGTAATCGCCGGTGTTGTTTTCAATCAGAACACATTTCACACGGTATGATTTTAAATCGCCGACAGCTCCAGATATTTAGCTTGCCAAAAATCTCACAGGGAGTCAGCAACTGATTGGCGATTCTCTCAGACTGAGTCATTGATAGTTCACACTGTGTGATTATTAGTAAGCACCGATTTGCCTATGATTTCAGGCATTTGTCAGTGATTTCTCAAAACCTGTTGGTGAGTTAAAATCGGAGCTAAAATCATGCAGTCTGAGTCCCAGTCAAAAGTAATTTACCCAACTGTAAAAATTAAGCATCTTATAGTTTAGAACAAACAAGCATTATTAATGATATCTTCCGACCGTGTTCTTGCACAGGTTGATATTTCCTTTTGCCAATGCACTTGATGTTACTACATTTTTTAAGGGTGTCTACAGTGTCCGGATGTGTTTGGGTGGCAGTGCATTTTTGTGTGATTTAGTGGCCCCCAAATTGTCAGTGATGCAATTCTGCTGCGAGTGCACTGATCAATTTGCGACTGCCAGAGTGGAAAACACCAAACAGTGCATGTGTTTCCTTCAGTCTGTGTCATGTTTCATTGTGATAATGGCCATAGCTGGCGAGTGGATGTGCTGTATTGTCAGTACAGCAGGTTGATGCAGTGCTCATCTGTTCGAGTTCACCTCCTCTAGAGACTCCACGTTTCTCAGTTTGATGCCAGTCTCTAAGGTAGAACCTGCAACACCTAAATGGGTTACAGAGCCTGGAAAACCTTGTTTCTGATAGGTGGGGAAGAGCGCAGAAGGAAAGTAGCGCACCATATGGTCTCCTAATCTAACAAACATGCGCAGTCATCTCTCGCTGATTTTCAACGTGCTGGAATTTGATTAGAGATACAAAGGAAATATCCGCTTGAGTGTTTACTGGCCTGAAGTGTGTGATCTCTGGAGTGTAAGCCAGGGGGAGGGTTGCAAATTAATGATTGTGTTTACATGCACAATCATACACTGATTACGCATAATAATCTGATAATGCAAATGCAAATGCATAGGCTATGTTTTTTTGTCAGCTAAAGGCTATACATGGTTTAAGTACACTGTAAAAATGTTACTTATTTGTAAAAAATAAGTTAGCTGGTTTATATATGTATATTTATATATTTTATATGGTTTATATGGTGTAATTATGGTAAATAACTTTAAATGAAATTCCTAGACATCTCCTAATATTATTGATATGACTCTTTCTATTTGGTCACACTTTATTGTAATGTACCATTTACGCTATTAACTAACCATTAACGAATCATTAACTAAGACTTTTAGCTCAAATAACTACTTATTAGTTGCCTATTTTTAGTTAGGTATATAGTTAATAGTTTGTTGTCCTTGTTTAAAACACAATGCATAGCAGCAAAGCAAAAAAAAAAAAAAAAAAAACTGAAGGTAAACAACAACTAATCAGGCAGAATTGGTGAAGTTGTGGTAAAGTTAAATGTTAATTAGCCTAATTAGCACTAATTTACTTGAACAACCTTAGTTACGTGTAAGTGATTCACAGGATTTATTTATTTCCTGATCACAGCTCCAGACTGCTGTTGTCTTTTTTTCGGGCATAGAGTTGCAACTTGTATCAGTTATAATCAGTAATGACGTTACGTAATTTAATTACAAAATAAATGTAACTGTAATTCATTACAGATAATGAGAAATTAATATGTCATTAAATTACAGTTACTTGTAAAAATGTTAAAGATTACAAATGCAGTTACATCTAAAAATTGTCTTTAAAAATCTGGGATATCTGTTACTTTGCCTGTTTTTAATATGCATGATGGCCATTTATTATAGCAGCACTATACTGCTATAATTACATTTCTCAGTAGCTTGGCGGTAGCATCACTACTTTCTAAATCATATAGCTTTTAAGTAACTAAGCTATTTTTTTAGTGAAGTAGTACACTAGCATCCAAATCAGCTACATTTACCAATTGTGGATTAATAAGTTATGGCACCAACTTTACTACATATATATATATATATATATATATATATATATATATATATATATATATATATATATATATATATATATATATATATATATATATGTATATATATATGTTTATTGTAGTAAAGGCTAAAGTATACTAGTTATTATTAGTTCATGATAATTACTAATAATACTACATTATGTAGTGTAATTTGTTAATGAAGAGTTGTAAATATATATAGAATATAATGATCATTCCTAAACATTAATATAAATTACTATAGTATTTTAAATGTGTAACACCTTTTTGTTGGTTTTATTGGATTTTTTTTTTTTTTTTTTTTTTTTTGCTGTTATAGAAAAGATACACTACTCATTACATTTTACATAGGGTAATTTGTAGTCTGTAATCTATTACATTTCCAAAGTAACCTCCCCAACACTGAGTAATAACATGCTGTTAGCAGCCGCAAAGAGAGAGTGAGTATGCGGAGAGTGTGTATGCGCGCATGGGGGAAAAAAAAGTCACGTTATTAGTGTTTGCCATAAAATTCATTTTTAAAAAAGTATTCATCAGCATATTATTAATATATTTGTAATTACACTCAGTTTATGTTATGAGATAGTGCCCCTCTTCGGAGTTAGTGCCCTATGCAATCTGCATACTCTGAGTATAGGAAGCGGCTGTACTAACTCTAACTTATATTCCATAAACTGATTATTATATCATCTTACCCTACCCCTACCCCTAAACCTAACACTCACAGCAAACCTGTGGCAAATTTTGAATGTGAAAAGACCCTGATAGGTGTGATTTCTTTACAGTATTGAATAATGAGAACACAGGGAATGTACTCATAAACCACCTAAACATTGCCTAAGTCATATGTCATTATATAAATTTGTAAACCTTGTAAACCACCAAAACTAGCATACAGTACACACACACACACACACACACACACACATTGGTATTGGTGGCTTACAGGGACTATATATATATATATTTTTATAGAGTAAAAAGTATATCATATGGCCCTTTCCCCACTCTTACCCTTAAACCCAACCTTCACAGGAAACCTCTGGCAAAATTTGAATGTCAAAAGACATTAAGTATGATTTTAAAGTGTTTTGAATTACAAGGACTTCAGATATGTCCTCATAAACCACCTTAACCATAACCTCCTCATAAACTACACTAAAAAATACCTTTAAATTAGCAGTTTTCCGTATTTTGTGATTCATGTTTTTTTTTTTTTTTTTTGTATATTCCCCTATTTATTTATGCCTTTGAATTACATTATGGGATCTTTGGGACCTTGATCTTTCTTCCAACAACATTTAATCTTGAAAAGTTTGAAAAAGTGACTTTTATTAACATTTTTAATAGTTTAAAGTGATATATTGTCTGGATTGGTGTTGTATGTTACACTGCAAAACCCTTGTAATAATCTGCCAGTACATTTTCTGTTATATTACACGATTCATCTGTCCATATATTATTTCTGATACATTATATTATTTCAAAGTCACTTTGTTAAACTGTAAAGTTGAGTTTCCAACATCAAAAGCCGACAGAGCAGAGATCAAGATCCCATAATGCAACTCACAATCATAAATAACCTGAAAATACTGAATCACAAAATACAGAAACTGTTAATTAACAGATATTATTTACAGTGTAGGTCACACTCATGTCATTATACCAAATCTGTTCTTGTAAAACAATATAACCAGTACATAGACACAAATATTTCTAGAGGGTAATTAAACTACTTCGACATTCCAAATCATTTACTGACAAGTGCAAACTTTCTCTCATAAAGTGATTGAGATAGTTTCCAAAAATGGTTCTTTGGGGAACCAAAACTCTGTCCTGGAGGGTTGGTTTCCTGCAGAGTTTAGCTTCAACCCTAATAAAACACACGTGAACCAGCTAATTAGACTAGCTAGATATACTAGAAACTTCCTGGCAGGTGTGTTGAAGCAAGTTAGAGTTTAAACATAGCAGGACACCGACTTTCCAGAACCAAGTTTGGACACCCCTGTTCTATGGTATTGCTGTAAAAATGACCTTCTTGAACCTTTATATTTAGGAGTGCACTCGCAACAATTAAGTCAGATAATGTTGAGATGGTACTTAAGAGTAGGCCTGGGAGATATGACAAAAATTTTATCTCGATAATTTGTTTTTTAAATTGAACGATAACCATATATATTTTGATATAAGTTGTTAATGCTTCCAAATTTTAAGAGCACCTCCAACAATGACTGAAGCCACAAAAATTAGAGGGTCCAGTAAATGGCATAACATTTGATGGCCAAAAAATTGGTACATCTCTAATATCAACACACTTCTTGACTCCCATTGTTGCAGATTTCTTAGATCAATATGGAGTATAAGTCCTGAGCTTATTGTTATTAACAAAAATATTATCGTGATTCGATATGATAGCGTTTATTGGCCCAGCCCTACTTAAAAGTAATAAAGATACACTTTTTCTGCAGCATAGGTTTTGATAAAATGGATTGAAGCCAAATGGAAAGTTTGCACTTGGTCATGCTGCAAATGTTTTATTTGTGGAGAATATCAGGCAATAATAGCTAAAGATCGTGATCCCGACTGTCGGTTTAAATCGGGCGAGTGCATCAGAGACATTATTGTTTCTCACTGCACCATAAATAACTAGGACTTTGGCTCTGATCTGAAGGGCCGCGTGGACGAGGAGCTGCGTTTTACATGCTGCATAAGCAAAAACGTGTGCTTTCAAAGCATGTCTCGCTTCTTCTGCTCTCTTCTTTCTCATTTTCGGTTTCTCTCCTCTTTGCCTTTGATGTGCTAAACAATAAATGATTTTATTCCCTGTTTGCTTATGCAGTTTATTCCCGAGAGTCTAGAGGGACAGACGTTTGCTGGTTTTGTGGCCCTGAGCCAACTTGGAGGGACTTGGAGGAAACTTTTTTTGGGGCGTAAAGTTTGGAAGGTTATTCAAGCTCAGATTTTGACATCCAAGTTTTGATCAAACGTGAATGCCCACAGACTTTTGTTCTCGCTTCAAAGGCTTATGAAGCCTTATGAATGGACCAGAGTTGACCTTTCATAGCACACATATAGCTTGAGGCATACAATATGTAAAGAGTTGCTTTTTTACCTCAGCTGTTTATTTGCTTTTAAAAACAATGTTCAAGAAAAAAAAAATTAAATTAAGCTAGCAACATAAATGTGAGGAAACATTTTAAAGATCCCATGTAATTGTACTGTATTGTTTTTTAGATATCTATAAGCTACTGTGCTCCAAAACATTGCCAAATTCACATTTAGTTGATATAAATCATGCTATAAACATGGAAAGCTTGTAGTTTGTCACTTGTGCCTAATTGGATCAATGGTTTTATTCATGTCACCCAGGAGTGGCGCGTCCATAGAGGTGACCTAGTATTGACCTTATTCTCCGCAGACAAGCGGGCGCTGCCATTTGAATCTTTTTGGCTTGAGACTTCCGGTCTCATTCACTTCCATTCATTTTTAGACACTAAAAACTGCTCGTTTCGCTGTTTGATGTTGCAAACTGATATTTCCTTGTTATATTATTCTACTTGGTCTGTATAGTCATGCAAATATTTGTTTGTAGAGCAAGTAGTTTAACCGTTTTTGCCGTTTATTATTCCTTGTCATTTCTCCCATAGGCGACTGAAACGGAAGTTCTAAGACAATCGCGAAAACAGGCGCACTTCCGCATTTTAGAATAAGGTCAATAGTAGGGGTGGCAAATGCGTGGCCTACCCCCCCTTACTAACATCCCGTGACACTCCCACCCCCTATCCGCCCACCCCCAATGCTGAAAACCTGTAACCATTGACTTCCATTTGTTTTTTACTACTATGGGGTTCAAAAGTCAGTGGTTACAGGTTTTCAGCATTGGTTTCCCACAGATTTCCAGTTTCTTTCAAAATATCTTATTTTTTATTCAGCAAAATAAAGATAGATTAAACAGGTTTGGAACAGGTATAGGAGGAGTAAATTATGACAGAACTTTCAAACTATCCTTTTAGGATAGAAAGGGAACTATCCTTTTAACCAGAGAATATATATATTTTTAATGTAAGATTACCATAATGCTAGACATAAAACTTTCATTTCCTTCGGCTTAGTCCCTGATTTATCAGAGATCACTACAGCTGAATGAACTGCCAACTATTCCGCCATATGTTTTACGCAGTGGATGGCCTTCCAGCCGCAACCCAGTACTGGGAAATATAAATACACACCTTCACTCACACACATGCACTTCATCCAATGCACCTGTACTGCATGTCTTTGGACTGTGGGGGAAACTGGAGCACCCTTAGGAAACTCACGCAAACACGGGAAGAACAACACAGAACTTTACACAGAAATGCAAACTGACCCAGCCAGGACTCGGACCAGCAACTTTCTTGCTGCGAAGCAACAGTGCTGATCAGTGCTTCAGTTTGGCCTCCCTAATAAAACTCTTCATAAATTGCAACTGGTACAAAATGCTGCAGCCCGTGTTATCACAAAAAAACCCTCTATCTGTCACATCACACACATTCCACAACAGCTTCACTGGCTTCCCATCTTTTAAAGAATTAATTATAAAATACTTCTTCTCACTTGTAAAGGCATCCACAATCTTGGTCCTCTATACCTTGCTAATCTCGTTCATCTCGCCACACCTTCTCGAACACTCGGGTCTTCTTTTTCCATTCACCTCACTGTTCCCTCTGTCCGCCTTGTCACCATGGGGAACAGATCCCTCAGCCACTCTGCTCCTCAGCTTTGGAATTAACTTCCTCCTGATCTCCGTAATTCAGACTCTCTTTCACAATTTAAATCCAAACTCAAAACACATCTGTTTAATACAGCTTATTGTCTTTAACCCGGCTGATTTAAAAAAAAAAAAAAGTGTTTTATTTTATTGACTTTTATTGTGTTTTTATTTGAACTAATTGTTCTAGCTGTGCGAGGCAGTGGCGCAGTAGGTAGTGCTGTCACCTCACAGCAAGAAGGTTGCTGGGTCACTTGTTCGAACCTCCGCTCAGTTGGCGTTTCCGTGTGGAGTTTGCATGTTCTCCCTGCCTTCGCGTGGGTTTCCTCCGGGTGCTCCGGTTTCCCCCACAGTCCAAAGACATGCGGTACAGGTGAATTGGGTAGGCTAAATTGACCGTAGAGTGTGTGTTTGTAAATGTGTGTGTGGATGTTTCCCAGAGATGGGTTGCGGCTGGAAGGGCATCCGCTGCGTAAAAACTTGCTGGTTAAGTTGGCGGTTCATTCCGCTGTGGCGACCCCGGATTAATAAAGGGACTAAGCCGACAAGAAAATGAATGAATAAATGTTCTAGCTGTCCTGTACTGTGAACTTGAGAGTCAAGAAAGGCGCCTTTAAATAAAATGCATAATTATTATTATTAATCAATGAGCCATCGTGGCGCCCTAGACATAAAACAAACTTTCAAAATATTATTTACAAAGTCATGACCAGAGTCAACCTTTAATGACAAGTGTAGCTTCAGGCACACTTATAACATGTAGAAATGTGGCTTTTTCTAACTTCAGTTACTATATTTTCATCATCATCACTCTCTTTCAAAACACGTCAGGTCTCTGGAATAGAAAAAATCAGTCTTCATAATGAGCAAGACACTGAGTTATCCAAACAGACGCTGAGTGGGATAATAATCATGATAAATGCACACATTTCTATGATAAAGCTTGTGATATATTCAACTGAATGTGCAGAAAGAGAAGTGTGTTGTGGATTGATTATCTCCACTGTATATGTCAAACACTAAAGCAATCATGCAGGAAAAGGGAGAATGATTTTGATCAATGAAACATAATTGCATTTGTGAAATGAATTGCAGCAAATGGGGAGATACTGGATTCTAAAACTAAAAGACAAACACTGAGAATCACATACAAAAAAAGCTTAAATGTAAGTGTTGTTATACTTCATTTTAATAGTCAATGTATAGGCAAGCAGATTATTTTTGCATTTTAGTTGAAAGCCTAAAATAATATTTATATATATACTTTTTTTGGCAGCATGGTGGCTTAGTGATTAGCACTGTTGCCTCACAGCAAGAAGGTCACTGGCTATAATCCCAGCTGGACTAGTTGATGTGTCTTTGTGGAGTTTGCATGCTCTCCCTGTGTTGGCGTGGGTTTCCTCCGGGTGCTCCGGTTTCCCCCACTGTCCAAACGCATGGTGTAGTGCATGAGTGTGTGTGAATGTGAGAGTGTAAAGGTTTTTCCCAGTACTGGGTTGTGGCTGAAAGGGCATCCGCTGCGTAAAACATATGCTGGAATAGTTGCCGGTTCATTACACTGTGGTGAACCCTGATAAATAATGGGGAAAGGAATGAATTAATATATACTTTTTAAGCTTGTGTAAATGTTAAGACAGAATATTTTTAAATGATGTTTATGAAAATTCTAAAAGAAGAAACATTATCAATATTCACTCTCAAGAAAAAAATAATTTATATTTATTATTATAAATGATAATTATATTTATTCATACATTTTCTTGTCGGCTTAGTCCCTTTATTAATCCGGGGTCGCCACAGTGGATGAACCGTCAACTTATCCAGCACATATTTATGCACGGATGCCCTTCCAGCCGCAACCTATCTCTGGGAAACATCCACACACACACACATACATACACTCATACACTACAGACAATTTAGCCTATACCCAATTCACTTGTACTGCATGTCTTTGGACTGTAGGGGAAACCGGAGCACACGGAGGAAACCCACGCAAACACAGAGAGAACAAGCAAACTCCACACAGAAACGCCAACTGAGCTGAGGATCAAACCAGCGACCTTCTTGCTGTGAGGTGATGGCACTACCTACTGCGCCACTACGTGGCCTATGATAATTATATTAAAGAATAATTTCTCTTATAAAAAATAAATTCTTAAAGTTGATATTTAATTGTAACACTTATGAAAGTTTACTTCGAAAATGTTAGAAAGAGAAAAGAGAGAGAGAGGGAGAAATAATGATTTAAAACGGGAGTTTTCAATGAGAGAATGTTCAGAACATTAAGGGCTCTATTCTGACGATCCATGCGCAAAGTCCAAAGCGCAGGGCGCAAAAGCAATAAGGGCGTGTCCCAATCCACTTTTGCTATTTTAAGGATGGAAAACAAATATGAATATGCATGTAATAAACAATACTGCTAATAATAATAACATTATACAAAAGCAAATTGTTATAAAATGAACTGAAAAAAGCCCCCCAAGGTGATAAAGGCATGAAAGTACGTTTTTTATATTTATGTAGGTTAAAAAATAATAATTTTTGTAATATTTTAATTATTTTATTATTTTTCATTTGTAAAGATATTTGCGTATGGCTTTACATCTTGTGTGTATTAAGCAATGTGTAAGCGAGGCGCACAAATAATGCGCTCTGCGCTGGACTATAGACCTGCTTTGATCTGGTCTATTAAACAGTCTATTCTAGTTCCTCAAAATAGCAATGTGTCAGCAATGCGCCTTAATACGCCTCCTTTTTTTAGACCAGAATACCTATGGGCACACATATGAGTGCAAATGCATTTGCTATTTAAACAGCGTGCTGCAAAACTTCAAAACCACTCCTGCGCCAAGCTGAAACTAGCAAACAACATTTGCGTCACACCTTGCGCCTCATTGCGCCAGGTGTATGATAGGGCCCTAAATGTTTTCCTGACATTCCCTTATCATATCTCATAACCAAATCACTTTTAGTCTTTTTTTTTCCAAATGTAACTTTTTTTTTCAAATGTAACTTGTTACATTACATAATGATGAATGTACACTGTTAACGGTTTTTGCAAATTACGCAGTATTTAACTGTATAATACTGTAGGACAGTTATGCAGTGTGTTACTGTATTTTCTTTAGCCAATATTTTGTTTTAAGGGATTTAGGAAAAAGGAAGAGGATGTTTTTAACTTTAGGAACATTTGTGTAACATTCTTATAATACTTTTAATATGTTAAATGAAATGTTTTTTTTTTCTCTTTTACTATTGACATAAATAAGATTTTTGAGAGCACATTCAAGTGTAGCAATCAAAATGATAGAATGTCAAGTGACATTTTGAACTCAAAAGAAATTAGAAATCATTTTATTAAGAATGTTTTGGAGCATTCGTAGGGCCCGTTTACTAAGAATGCACTTTTCTTCTCCAATGTGCTATTGTTTTTCAATGTAAACAAGCACTTAATGGACATGTGTGAACATTACAAACATGTCACGTGCCTTTTATAGAGATGTGCACTTAAGTGCTGCATTTTTTTAGATGCCGCGTGAAAGAACTTTAACTTAGACAAGCAGCACTGCTCATCACTGTCAGTTCTATAGCAGTGGACCATTCAGAAGAGCTCAGAGGCAGGGCAACCGTTGCACATTTCTGTTTACATGCGTTTTGTAGTTGTGTTTGATGCTGTGCTTTTTTCCAAACTTTTGCACCTCACATTTTTAGGAGAAAAGGTGTGTTTGGTGTGAATGAGCCCTTTTAATATATTTTTGTTAGACTGCATATTATTAGAACATTGTGGTGTTTTTCTGACTTTTTAAAAACTTTACAGCTTCACATAAATGTCTTTTCAAATCAGTCTCAACCAACTTAATGTTCAGATTGTGACAACTAGCTTTACATAATGCCCTGCTAAATATCAGTGTGTGTCTTTTCATGGCCACTAGCGGTGGGAATGTTCAAAAGGTTTTTGTAGTCAAGACTTTTGTCTCGACTTCAAAACAAAAAAAGTTTTGTGCATATACAGAAATAGACTTTCAAAAATAAACCTACCCAGAGAGACACTCACAGGAGGAAAAACTGCGGATATTAGGCTACTTTTGTCTTCAACAAAGATTTCAGACTAACACTGAGTGCTGTTTATTGTAGAATATGATCTTATATAAAAAATTGACTCTTTTATTACAGATTATAGATACAGATTCTGTTTATTGTGATAGACCTATATAAACATTTGTGTTATATATATATATATATATATATATATATATAGATATATATATATATATATATAAACACAAATGTTCATATAGGTCTATCACAATAAACAGAACATTAGATGAAGCCAGGTTCAAATTCCTGTTTTTATTTTATTTTATTTTATTTTATTTTATTTTATTTTATTTTATTTTATTTTATTTTATTTTATTTTATTTTATTTTATTTTATGGTCAAAGGGTTTTTTAACACGTGATTATGGGAATCTCTTAAATACAATCGTACTTTTTTCAAATTATAAGTTTTTTAAAATATGCAAATATTCCTTTATTATATAAAAACAAGTGCTAATTTGCATATATTTAAATCACAAACATCTAACCATAATGAAGGCAGGTTTAAATTAATACTTTTATTTATATATATTTTTTTATATTACAAGTCAAAGCATTTTTATATTTGTGAATCTCATATAAACAATTGTACTTTTTTTGTATTACAAGTTTTGTTTGAATATGCAAATAAGGCAATATTATTTTATATATACAAGCTTATTTCAATGTATTTTTATTACACAATCCTCAAAACCCATGTATTTATTTTATTTTATTTCATTTTAATTAGTTTTTTGATATATTTAAAGTCAAATGTTTTTTATAGAGGGGATTTTGTGAGTCTCTTATTTACAATTGTACTTTTTTGTATTACACGTTTTCTTAAATGGTAGGTATAAATATGCAAATGGGTAAAAAAAAAGAAATATTATAATTTTGAAAAAAAAACTGTAAACAGTTTTAAAAAAAGGTATTATCACAGTGTTTTGTGGAACAAAAAGTTGTTTTAAAACAGGTCATTTATGCATATCCTGTATATATAAATACATCCGTAAGGTTTGTTTTATGTAAGTGCACATTCATGTCTCAGTGCAAGAGAAAAAAACAACACTTTTGCAACAAACGAAACATCTACAAATGTATTTGAGAAGTTTTCTTTACATTTGACAGAAAAAAAAATGTAAAAGAGAAGTCAAAAAGCTCAAAATTGATGTGCTTAAAAAGCAGTTCTTGCCTGCAGAGTCGTTTCTTTTATTAAAGCACATGCTGGACATTCATAAAAGCCTCACTGTGATTTCACAATCAATTTCTCTCTTGCAATGTGGAATTATCGACATGTTAATTCTTCTGGTCAGATTAGTCAGACTCCAACTGCATTATTATGAGAAGAGAATGATGTTCATTTCCTCTAACAGTTGTATAATTTGCCTGATATGGAGACGTATTGTTTATTAGTCTTGTTTGTGGTTGTGTTAGCTGTGTCTTGCATCGTTGCACTATATTAGATGGTAGACTGCTAATAGTTGAGAGAGGAGACGGAAACACTGCCTACAAACTACAGTCAATAATCAGCCTTTTTGTCTCCTGACTGCTTAAATTGATTTTCTGAGGGAAAACAGCTTGTGCGTGAAATACTCCTGCGTATGCACACACACACACAGACACACACATGCTCTGTTGAGGAATAAAACATATTAAGGGCACTTTTTAATTTCCTGTTCAACTTTTCTTCAGGGTTAACAACAGAAGATGTTTTCATGCTTTAGACAGTTTATTCAAGAACGTCTTTCTTCTGAGAATCGGCAAGGCATGATTTTTCAGCCAGAACAGAAATATTTCACAGTTTAATGTATTGTATGTCTTTTTTCTTTGTTAAGGGGCCCTATCATATACCCGGCGCAAATAAGACATGTTTGGTCTTTGTTTCTATTTTCAGCAAATATAGCAACAGTGAATCTGTAATTTTCACATTTTGCACCACGTTGTTTAAATAGCTAATGCTTCTGCACCACTTTGTCTAGAAAGGAAGTGTGTTGAGGTGCATTGTTGGTGCGTGCCATTGACCAACTTAAAGCTGGTTGAAAGCAACTGACTTTTAAAGGGAATGGGAGATAAGACTCTGACCTAATGCACATTATGCTCAATACACCCATAACTCACTAAGAAAATAAGCACAACCCTGTTAGACCATGCGCCTGGGCACAGAGCATATTTTTCTGTCCTTAAAAAAAAAAAGTAAATGCTTTTGCTCCATGCCCTTTAGACTGCGTTAAACTAGAGCCAAAAATTTTTAATTAAATTCAATTATCAGGTACTGTTGTAAATTATTATATTTTCTCTGTCAAAATATACATCATCTAAGTTTCTGTGAATGATTTGACTCTTCTTTGAAACTTTTAAATATTTTAATTTAATACAGAGATTTAATTTAACTAAAAGTTTCATTTGTGATAAAATAAGTCAGCATTTACTTTTCATTAGTCATTCAATCATTCTTTACATTTCAAAACTGCATATAAATGTAATATAGTTATGAGGTCCACCTCTGGTGTTAGTAAAAAATAAGTGAGAGTTATCAAACAAACTAAACTAAAATAAAATATACTTATAGTATGTCGTAAAGTATTTTTTTGTCTTCGTGTCAAAACATTTCAGTGAATGATTTGACTCTTTAAAACTTTTAAAATATTTACATTTAATTTTGAGATCCAATTTAATTAAGAGTTTCTGTTAAGTTTCTTTGCAATAAAATAAGTCATCAATTAGTTTTCATTAATCGATCATTTAATTTTTCTTTTCACCTTAAAATGCATTTAATTTTACATTTAGTTTTAAAACAAACTACATGTAATTTAATTAAAAGGTCCACTTTGGATGTTAAAAAATTAAATTAAATTAAATTAAATTAAATTAAATTAAATTAAATTAAATTAAATTAAATTAAATTAAATTAAATTAAATTAAATTAAATTAAATTAAATTAAATTAAAAAGAAGAAGTTGAAGTTACATGTACTCTCTTTTTTAATTTCTATAGTCCTGTAAATGGGACTAGAGCTGAAATGACCCAGTGAATATTTGAGTAGTGTGTCAGAGGATCGTGCTGTGGTCACATCTGTCCGTGCAGGGCAGCAGCAGCCGCTCTGAAGCCTGCAGTGAAGCCTGACCCTCGACAGCTGCCATACACTCATCACATAAGCTGGATCTGATGGACTGAGCATCTAATGCTGTCGCTCTGCACGCTTACACAAATATCACTCCTCACTCTATTCATATTCTGCTGTTCGCTGGTGTCTGTGTGTGTGTGTTTCTGTTTTTGTGTTTGTTTGTTTGTGTGAATGTGTGTGTGTGTGTTGTGTTTGTGTGTGTATGTGTATGTAAATGAGTATGTGTGTTTGTGTGTATGTTTTTGTGTTTGTTTGTATGAAAGGGAGTACGCGTGTGTATGTTTTTGTGTTTGTGTGAATGAGTGTGTGTGTGTGTGTGTGTGTGTGTGTGTGTGTGTGTGTGTGCGTGCATGTGTGCGTGCGTGTGTGTGTGTGTGTGTGTGTGTGTGTGTGTGTTTGTGTGTGTTTGTGTGTGCGTGCGCGTGCGTGTGTGTGTGTGTGTGTGAGCGTGTGTGGGCATGTGTGCGTGTGTGTGTGTGTGTGTGTACAATTAATAATGCAAATACCATTGATTTGTTGAGGCTTTGTATTGGAATTGAATCATTTAGTTCCCTGCCTGCTGCTCCAGGATAAAGCAGGGTTTACTGGTCTAGGATCAGTTTCTATAAATCAACAGATTAAGTATTAGCAGGATGAGGATGAGATTCAGTGACTGCATGGCATGTTGTTCCTCATTATTTGATGTGTATTTGTGCAAGGGAAAATTTGTGTATTTCTGAAGTAACATTTTTAAATAATGTAATGTAATGTAATGTAATGTGTATTTATATAGCGCATTTATTGTGTATGGCCATACACCCAAAGCGCTTCACAATCATGAGGGGGGGTCTCTCCACACCACCACCAGTGTGCAGCATCCACTTGGATGATGCGACGGCTGCCACAGGACAACGGCGCCAGTGCGCTCACCACACACCAGCTATTGGTGGAGTGGAGAGACAGTGATAGAGCCAATTCAGTGGACGGGGATGATTGGGAGGCCATGATCGTATGGGCCGATAGAGGGACTTTGGCCAGGACACCGGGGTTACACCCCTACTCTTTCACGAGAAGTGCCATGGGATTTTTAATGACCACAGAGAGTCAGGACCTCGGTTTAACGTCTCATCCGAAAGACGGCGCCCACTGACAGTGTAGTGTCCCCTTCACTTTTACTGGGGCATTAGGACTCACTTAGACCTCAAGTTGAGCGCCCCCTGCTGGCCTCACTAACACCACTTCCAACAGCAACCTAGTGTTCCCTAGTGGTCTCCCATCCAGGTACTAACCAGGCTCAGCCCTGCTTAGCTTTAGTGAGTAACCGGTCTTGGGCTGCAGGGTGATATGGCTGTGGCGACTATATAAATAAGTCTATATCAGTGGATTTTCAAACCGTGACAGTATTGCAGAGGGGTAATATACTATTATTCTACATATATTATTCTATTAATATTATATCATCATTTCCTATTATAAAAGAAAGCATTGTTAATATGCAGTTGAAGTCAAAATGACTAGCCCTCCATTAAATTTAGTTTTTCTTTTACAAATATTTCATAATTTAACAGAGTAAGGAAATGTTCACAGTGTGTCTGATAATATTTTTTCTTCTGGACATTATTTGTTTTATTTCGGATAGAATAAAAGCAGTTCTTAATTATAAAAATAAAAATAAAGCATTAAGGTTAATATTATTATCCACCTTAAGCAACATTTTTGTTGGGATAGTCTACACAACAAACCATCGTTATCCAATTATTTGCCTAATTACCCTATCTTGCCTAATTAACATAATTAGCACAGTTAAGCATTTATAGAATCTTGAAAAATACCCAGTCAAATATTATGCACTGTCATCATGGCAAAGATCAAATAAATTAGTAATTAGAGATGAATCATTAAAACTATTATGTTTACAAATTCGTTCTCTTTGTTAGAAAAATTGGGGAAAAAATGTACAGGGGACTAATAATTTAGGAGGGCTAATAATTCTGACTTCAATTGTACATAAAAATGTTGAGTCATAATTTGCTTAATTTTGTATTAATTTTAATATATTTGAAATTTGGAAATTAATTAAATTCACTAATCTTTTGAGGGGAGCCCTTTAAACAGGTTTTGACTGTATATGTCCTTGCAGAAAGAGTACTGAAGAAATCATACTGAAGTAAAAATACCATTACTTG
The DNA here is from genome assembly GCF_052040795.2 of Danio rerio. NCBI lineage: Eukaryota > Metazoa > Chordata > Actinopteri > Cypriniformes > Danionidae > Danio > Danio rerio. The sequence goes on along the minus strand of NC_141033.1, from coordinate 44,214,917 downwards.
TTTAAAAATGTAGTGCAAGTAGAGTAAATGTATCAGTTGTAAATATTACTCAAAGTACAAGTAAAAATTGAGATTGAGAATTGTTTATTTTTTCCCCAATTTCTGTTTAATGGGGAGAAGATTTTTTTCAACTCATTTCAAAACATTATAAGTTTTAAAACTCACTTGTAATAACTGATTTATTTTATCTTTGCCATGATGACAGTAAATAATATTTGACTAGATATTTTTCAAGGCACTTCTATACAGCTTAAAGTGTCATTTAAAGGCTTAACTAGGTTAATTAAGTTAACTAGGCAGATTAGGGTAATTAGGCAAGTTATTGTATAACAATGGTTTGTTCAATCGAAAAAAAAAATATAGCTAAAAGGGGCTAATAATTTTGTCTGTAAAATGTTTTTTAAAAAATTGAAAACTGCTTTTATTGTAGCCAAAATAAAACAAATACGACTCTCTCAAGAAGAAAAAATATTATCAAACAAATTGTGAAAATTTTCTTGCTCTTTTAAACATCATTTAAGAAATATTTTAAAAGGAAAAAAATCAAAGGGGGGGCTAATAATTCTACAGTATATATACCAGGGGTCTCAAACTCGAGGCCCGCGGGCCATTTGCGGCCCTCAGTGCAATATTATGTGGCCCTCGCCGACCGCTGTACACTGACAGAATCAGCGGAGCGGAGAGAGAGAGCGCTCCCCGCTCCGCTGATTCTATCCGTACACAGCGGTCACTGACGTCATTACGCACCCCGCCCCTTTGTTAGACGCTTTGACGGGCGGAAAGTGTTAGGAGGGAACTCGCGCCGGCCAGAACCAAGGTAAGCTGTTCCCACCCCTGCCTGCCACTTAGCTACCTAGCTACAGCCTGCATCTTATATATTATAGGTAGATACAGACTGGTACAGACTGATGTGACTGGAGTGGGGTGGGGGTGTTTTATTTATACATATATACGCCTTTTTTTCAGGTGAGGGAATGGAAGTTTTGAGTGAGTTCCCCCACTTTTTTCCCTAGGATTTGGCCTTTTTGGGAGCACATATTTGTGTGAGAAGTTATTCTCCACCTTGAACTTCAATAAGTCAAAGTACAGGTCTAGACTTAATGATGATCATCTTCAAGCCATACTGAAGGTCTCAACTGCTTCCGCTCTAAAGCCAAATGTGGTTCAGATTTGTGAGAAAAAGCGCTGTCAAGTCTCTGGCAGTAAGGAGTAGGCAAAAGATGCCATGTTCAGAAGAACTGTTCATAATCTTCACTCAATGTTCTATTAATGTTCAGTAAATAATTAAAACTGTTAATAATGACATTTGAGGACTTTTTTTTTGTGAAATCCCTTATGCCGCCCAGCCTCACCCAGACTTTGCCTCCTGCGGCCCCCAGGTAAATTGAGTTTGAGACCCCTGATATATACAGTGTTAACAATTTGCTGTAGGATCTACAGCTACTTACTGGCAGCAGTTTGCCAGTAACTTACTCTAAATAAATTACAGCAAAAAAATAAAAAATAAATAAAAAAAAATATATATATATATATATATATATATATATATATATATATATATATATATATATATATATATATATATATATATATATATATATATATTTTTTTTTTTTTCATTTACAGCACCGTTTATCTTGCTGTATATGTATTTATAGAATTGCTGTGAAATATACAGTCATCTTCACATTCCAAGTTTAAAATCCACTGCATAACAAAAACACAGTAAAATTAAATTAAATAATACAATGAAATACAGTTCATATTACAGTTAAATACTTTGTTAAAATTGTTAACAGTTTACTTTGTAATTGTATATACAGATGAAGTCAGAATTATTAGCCCCCCTTTGAATTTGTTTTTCTTTTTTAAATATTTTCCAAACGATGTTGAACAGAGCAAGAAGATTTTCACAGTATGTTTAATAATATTTTTTTTCTTCTGGAGAAAGTCTTATTTGTTTTATTCTGCTAAAAAAACAGTTTTTAATTTTTTAAAGCCATTTTAAGGTCAAAATTATTAGCACCTTTAAGCTATATATTTTTTTCAATAGTCTACAGAGCAAACCATCATTATACAATAACTTGCCTAATTACCCTAACCTGCCTAGTTAACCTGATTAACCTAGTTAAGCCTTTAAATGTCACCTTAAGCTGTATAGAAGTGTCTTGAAAAATATCTAGTCAAATATTATTTACTGTCATCATGGCAAAGATAAAACAAATCATTTATTAGAAATGAGTTCTTAAAACTATTATGTTTAGAAATGTTGAAAAAATCTGCTCTCTGTTAAACAGAAATTGGGGAAAAAAATAAACAGGGGGCTAATAATTCAGGGGGGCTAATAATTCTGACTTCAACTGTATATCTTTGGTTTTGTCATTGCTGCTGGAGACCACTAATAATGCTATACAGCACATACACACGCACTACCCACACACAGACACACACACTTCCAGAGATCAATGTAATGATGAATGAGTTTGACTTTGAAATGATGAGCGACTCCGACAGAGGAGGTGAGTTTAAATTGAGGGCAAAGCTGATAACAGAAAACTATTGGAGTGAAAAGTGGCGCTGCTAAGATTACTTAAAGGAATGACACAGAGAAAATAAAAGATCAGAGAAGAGCTCACGTGTGTTTGTTGAGCTCGTCTGACTGTATGATAGGTGATTTTCAGCATGTCTGCTCGCAATCACAAAACACAAGCTCCCTTTTCACAGATCAGATGGATGTTTGCGTTTGGAGAATGTATTAAACGGCTGTTGTGCCATTGTTTTAGCTTCAGACTCTTGATTGATGCCAGTCATTATGCTGTCTTAATAAAGCACTATTGATTCATTGCTTTCAAGTCTGGTGGATTCATCAAGTAAATCGCCCTCTATAAATGATTTGCAGAAATGTATTACTTTCAGGACGGTGCATAAATTTGTTTTGTGCACGGCGGCGGGTAATTAATCATTTATTACGGTGGATGTACAAAAATTAGAAGTGCTACAACATTGTGTTATAATGATATTCATGTATATATTTATGCGTGGAGAATATGTTTTGCTGCATGAGGAAATCGCAGTGAATCAGGTTTATGTAATATGAGCGCGATGTGAAATTACATGCTTAAGTTTATGAGATTTTTTTCCAGCGCTTCAGAGAATTTATTTGTGCTGTTTCAGCTTGAGCTTGTTTTATATTACTATCATTTCTGTCTGCTGAGAGATTTCGTTCATCACAGACACTGAGTGAACTAAGCAGGCAGTGTTCAGTGAAATCATTTGTGCACAGCTAGAGGTCTTTTGTTTTGGAGGATTTAAGATTGGATTGGTGCTCAGAGAACTTTATCCATCCGCCTCTCCATCCTGTCAATCTCTCCACCTATGCATCTGCCCTTTTTTTTGTATATGTATACATCCATCCTTCCTTCTATCCCGACTTTTATTTTTTACACATATTCGTCTGTGCTTTTTACTGTGTGTATCATTTCATCCATCCATCCATCCATCCATCCATCTATCAATCCTTCCATTCATCCATCCATCCATCCATTCATCTGTCCATCCATCCATCCATCCATCCATCCATCAATCTGTCCATCCATCCATCAATCAATCCCTCCATTCATTTATCCCTCCATCCATCAATCCATCCATCCATCAATCCTTCCGTTCATCCATCCATCCATCCATCCATCAATCCGTCCATCCATCCATACATCCATTCATCTATCAATCTTTCCATTCATCCATCCATCCATCCATTCATCCATCCATCCATCCATCCATTGATCCATCAATCCGTCCATCCATCCGTCAATCAATCCCTCCATCCATCCATCCATCCATCCATCCATCCATCCATCCATCCATCCATCCATCCATCCATCCATCCTAGTTCTATTATTTAGTCCATATATAGTCCTATCATTCTATACACCCTATCCATTCTAATTTTCATCTATCCGTCCATCTATCTATCCTTCGTTCAGTCCATATGTTGTCCTATCATTTTGTACATTCAATACATCCTCCCTAATTTCCACTATCCACCCTTCTTCTCTCTTTCTATTATTCATTCCATCCATCTATCCATCCATCCATCCATTTATCTATTTGTCATTTGTTCTTTCAATACATTCATCTATCGGTTTTTCTATTGATTTTCCATCCATCCATCCTTTCTCTTACTATCATTCCATCCATCCATATATCCATCCATCCATCCTTTCTCTTACTATCATTCCATCATCCATATATCCATCCATCCATCCATCCATCCATCAATCCTTCCATTCATCCATCCATCCATCAATCCCCCATCCATCCATCCATCCATCCATCCATCCATCCATCCATCCATCCATCCATCCATCCATCCATCCATCCATCCATCCATCCATCCATCCATCCATCCATCCTTCTATTAATCTATAATTCCATCTGTACATTTATCTTTCCATATGTGTATATATATCCTTCTTTCTTTTCAGCTGCTTCTTATCTATGTGTATATTCATTAGTCAGTCCATTTATTTTTTTATCCATCCATCTATCTATTTTCAGTTAATCTGTCTTTCTGTTCTTACATTTAGCCTTCCGTCTGTATGTCTATGCTTATTTCATTCCAGCTGTTTCTCTCCTTTTATCTATGTGTATATCCATCCATCAATGCCTCCATTCTTCCCTCCCTCCATCCATCCACCCATACATCTTTCTGTTAATCTGTCTTTCCATTTATACATTTATTTTTCCATCTGTATATCTATCCTTCTTTCTTTCTAGCTGTTTCTGTTGTTTTATCTATTTGTATAACATCCATAAATCCTTCCATTCTTCCCTTCCTTCCTCCCTCCCTCTCTCCCTCCATCCTTCTCTCCCTCCCTGCATCCATCCATCCACCCATTTATCCTTCTGTTAATCTGT
>NC_141033.1:43727500-43850000 GCF_052040795.2 Danio rerio | reverse complement strand
GATCATGACCTGGGCTCCTGCTGTCAGTGTAGTGTTTGACTGTGGCAGTGTCCTATTATCTTAGAGACAGAGCTCAGAGCTTCACACTGTTTATGAAGCACAGAAGCCCAGCAGTCAGTAGCTCTTTGTGGAGATGTGATGGCTGTATTTTGGCTGGTGGACAAAAGAGTTGAGAGTCACGGACACACACTTCTGATGGCTGGCGTGTGATCCAGAAGCAGACACTTCCATAACCTCAAGAACTTTGACACTTTCTTGTTTTTCATTCTTTTCACTTACTAAGCTGATCTGGTTTGTAAGAAACATTGTTTATTATAATTTATAACAATTGCGTGGCATATAAAATGTGGAAGTTATTAAAGGGTTAGTTCACCCAATGTTATGTTATGATTTACACATTCTTCACTTGATTCATTCTTCTTCTTTCTTCAGCTGAACACAAACGAAGATATTATGAAGTATGCTGGATGATGGCACCTATTGACTTGCATAGTATTTTTTTTTTCTACTGTGAACATAGATGTGTGCCAGCAACCATACTTCAAAATATCAGCTTTTTCAAATCGAAAATGCATTAGTTGAGATTGAGATTGGCACCACAGTCATATCACTCAGCATCCCAAGACCTATTACTCACTGAAGCTAAGCAGGGCTGAGCCTGGTCAGTACCTGGATGGGAGACCACATGGGAAAACTAGGTTGCCGTTGGAAGTGGTGTTAGAGAGGTCAGCAGAGGGCTGACATACTATCAGAGCGCTGTTAAACTGACTCTTAGTGTTCATTAAAAATCCCATGGCACTTCTCGTAAAGGCTGATTTATACTTCTGCGTCAAACGCCGATGTTTGCTACAGGGCTGACGCATAGCCCTTCGCCGTGGCCGTCGGCGTCGCTGACGTGCACCTCTCATAAAATGTAACTACACGTCGCAACAACGCATAGCGCAAGCTCTGTGATTGGTCGGCTTGGTAGCTCTGACGAGTCTGGGCGGGACCGAGAGCCGCGCGAATGGCGCGAGCGATTGTTTACAAGTGTGGAGTCCCGTGAAGAAGCTCCGGATAGAAAGTTTTGTTCTGTGTTTACCTCATAGTTAAAGTTGTTGCACGTCCGCCGGTTCCTGCCTCAAAATGAGTGAGTTTGAGTCACTTGTACATCCAGGAAGTGTTCAGGAAAAGCAAAACAGCACCGAAGAAACTCGACACAGAGGAACATTTACACCTCACTGCCAACTAGCATTTCTGGAGTGTTAATGCAGACCAACAGAGACAGCGCACAGAGGTATAAATGCACAGCTACGCGCGTTGCCTGCGCCGTGAGTTACGCCGGTCACTTGACGCAGAAGTATAAACCAGGCTTAAAGTGTAGTGGTGTAACCCCGCTGTCCTGGCCAAATTCCCTTCATCAGCCCTTTCTGTTCATGACCTTCCAATCATTCCTATCCATGTTGGCTCTATCACTGTCTCTCTACTAATAGCTGGTGTGTGGTAAACGTACTGGCGCTGTTGTCCTGTGGCTATTGTCACATCATTCAGGTGGATGCTGCACACTGGTGGTGGAGTGGAGATTTACCCCTAAGGATTGTGAAGTGCTTTTGGAGTGTGGCCATACTCCATAAATGCACTATACAAACATGCACATTATATTACAATACACTTTCTTGGCTAATTCCTGTTTTTGTGACCAGCTAATGCAATTTTTTCCAGATTCAGATTTTCTTTCTTAGAACTATAATTGACAGTATTTATTTTATTTTCTCAGTCGTAAAAACTAATTTGAGAGTTAGTTAAGTTTGATATGAAACATATTTACAAAAATTTAAATATTCAGTGGTAAAATAAAGATTAGTTCACCTAAACTGCAGCAACACTAACAAAATGTTGAATTTTCCAGTTCATAACTTCACTTTTTCTATAATTATTTTTATTTCACAAGTTTTTAATCTTTAATGTTTTTTTTTTTTCATTTCGCAAGTGGTGCTAATGGGATTTTTCTGTAATCAACCCTCATAGCGAATGCCTTTAGCAACATAAATAGTCAATGAACTGTCAAAAAATGTCCATGTTCTTCCTCCAGCTAAAGAAACTCTATGTGTGTGGAAAAAAAACACATACAGTACACAAACGGTGCACTCATAATGTATCTGAGTGCTTCTTGTTTAGTAAGTAAACCTGCGCTCTGCCAAACATGTCTGGTATAAAACTAAAAAAGTACCTTCCTCTGTGTTTGGTTTTACTTGACCTCCAATAGATGAGGCATTTAGGAACATTGCTTCACTCATTTACTACCAAAAATAAAATGGATTTAATCATTTTACTTTTAAAAAGTAGCACATACTGTATATATATACTTTATATTGCTGGCTTTAATGTTTGTATAGGATGGTAACTGTCATAGAAAAGCAAAGTACTTCAAGTACCCATCCACTCCTGCTGAATAAAGGCAAGAATGTCTTTTCAACAATAAATGTAAGAGTTTGAATGCTTTGGAGTGTTTGTTTGAGAAATGTCTCTTGAATTTTGGTGTTTTTATGCAGTTTCAAAACAGTTGTGCCAACACATTATGTTGCATAAGAACCCGTATTCAGGATTGTACCTATTTAATATTTCCTTTGTTTACTGTTTGTAATTTCCATCTTTGCATCAGTTAAATTCTCCACCTTCTAACAAACGAATCTGCATCCATTTACATATTCATCTCTAGCTTTTATCAAAGGATGTGAAAAGCAGCTCCTTTTTGTCTATACTACCTGACAAAAGTATTGTCGTCTATCCAAGTTTTAGGAACAAGTTCCTTCAAGTTGATCATTTGGTATGAGAAATGGCTTATATGAAAGGCAAAGGCCTCTAGATTACGCTTATTTTACCAAAATAAAATATAATCATGCCTCTTCAATGCCTCATTCTTCATCTTACCTCAGATATGCTCAATATTGTTCATGTCTGGTGACTGGACTGGCCAATCCTGTAGCACATTGACCTTCTTTGCTGAAGGAGTGCTATCCTGTGAAGAATTTGCCTTCTCTTGTGGTTTGTAATGTAATGGGCAGCAAAAATGTCTTGATACCTCAGGCTGTTGATGTTGCTGTCCACTCTGCAGATCTCTCACACTGCCCATACTACATGTAACCGTAAACGATGACTTTTTCTTCACCTTCAATTCTTCAATTTTGACCGATTGCTGTGAGAATCTTGGGTCCATGTGAGTTCCAGTAGGTCTTCTGCAGTATTTGTGATGATTTGAATGCAGTTCAACAGATGATTCTTTGGACAAATCTAACATCTGCCACTTTTCCAAATGATCATCTAGAAGACAAGTTATTATTTTTTCTTCTTAAAACTGGGATCTACAAGACTTTTGTCAGGTAGTGTGTTTATATATCTAAGCAAAATACTGCATGGGTAACAGTTTTGACAGTTTTTGATAGTTTTTCGTTTATTCACTGTATGTATTTCCATCTTAGCATCCCTTAAATTCTTCACCTTCTAACAAACGACAGTGAATTTGCATTTATTTACATATTCATGTGTAGCTTTTAACAATAAATGTGAAAAAGAAGCTCCTTTTTATAGTCTATTTATTTAAATATCTGAACAAACTACTGCATGGATGGTAGTTTTGACAATTTTTGATAGGTTTTCATTTGTTTACAATATGTAACTTCGATGTTAGCATCACTTAAATTCCCCACTTTCTAACAAACGAATTTGACTTGATTTACAAATTTATGTTTAGTTTTTAACAAAGGATGTGAAAAGTAGCTGCTTTTATTGGTCTATTTATCTATATGTCTAATAATGCATGGATGATTTTGACAGCTTTTGATAGTTTTAAATAGTTTCCTGTTAGTTTACTGCTTGTAGTTTCTATCTTAGCATCACTTAACTTCTCCGCCATCTATCAAACAACAGGTAATTTGCTTTGATTTACATATTCATGTGTAGCTTTTAACAAAGAATGTGAAAAGTAGCTCTTTTTATAGTCTATTTATTTAAATAATTGAGTAAACTACAGCTAGGATGATAGTTTTGAAAGTTTTAATAGTATTTAATTTATTTACTGTATGTATTTCCAATCAAGAGTGAATCTGCATCAACATATTTATGTTTATCTTTTAACAAATTATGTTAAAAGTAGCTCCTTTTTGTCTATTTATTTATATATCTAAGCAAACTACTGCATTGTTCATAGTTATGAAAAGTTTTAGTTTTTCATTTGGTTATTGTATGTAATTTCCATAGCATCAGATATATTCACCTTCTAACAAACGGCAGTGAATTTGCATCTATTTTCATATTCATGTGTAGCAATGAATTCAATGTTAACAATGAATGTAAAAAAGTTGCTAATTTTTATAGTCTATTTATTTAAATATCTAATCAAACTACTGCATGGGTGATGGTTTTGACAGTTTTTGATAGGTTTTCATTTGTTAACTGTATGTAACCATGTTAGCATCACTTAAATTCCCCACTTTCTATCAAACAACAGTGAATCTGGAGGGCCACAGCTCAGCATTGTTTAGGTCCAACCACTTCCAACACACACATGCTTAAGAGTCTCTAGTAGTTGGTAATTAGTTGGATCAGCTGTGTTTGATTAGGGTTGGAGCAAAACTCTGCAGAGCTGCGGCTCTCCAGGAATCCAGACCTATGATCTAAGCCAAGGGTGGCCAACCCTGTTCCTGGAGAGCCACCTTCCTGCAGATTTCAATTGCTACTCAAATCAAACACACCTGAACCAATTAATAAGGACCTGAACACCACGTGATAATTACAGGCAGGTGTGTTCGATAGGGGGTGCAACTGAAATCTGCAGGAAGGTGGTTCTCCAGGAACAGGGTTGGCTACCCCTGATCTAAGCAAACTACTGCATGGATGATAGTTTTGACAGTCTTTGATAGTTTTTTGCTTGTTTACCGTTTGTAATTTTTATCTTAGCATCATTTAAATTCTCTACCTTCTATCAAACGACAGTGAATTTGCATCGATTTACATATTCATGTAGAGCTTTTAACAAAGGATGTGAAAAGTAGCTTTGTTTTATAGTCTATTTACATATATATCTAAGGCTAAGCAAACTACTGCATTTGTGATAGATTTGTACTTTGATCATTTTCACTTCTTTTTTTTTATTTTTATATGTGTGTTTAGTTCTGTTTTCTTCAGAACAGGCCTTTAACCCTTCAGTTGAGAATAACTTACCTCAGAGGTCACCTTGTGCTGAAGACAAAAGCTTTATAAATGGATTTTTCTACAGAGTCATGAATCAAATGTGTTCTTTCTGAATGCAGTAATTAAACTCTTGTCACCTTCAAGTCTTTGTGTTGGTTGTGCAGGTTTTGTGTGGGGGTGTCGAGGGTCTATGAACTCCTCTGATGTTTACCAGGAATGACTGACGTTGGTGTTGCAGTAATAATGCTGTGACTGACATGTGTTGAAATGCTGAACTGGTGTTTGTGGTGTGCAGGTTCAGTCCGGTGAGTGAAAACGCACCTATCGGAACGCCTGTAGGATTGATTCTGGCCGCGGCCACCAACACCACTGTGGTTTACTCCATAGTGAGCGGAAATGAAGGAGGTCAGTTTGCTCTCGCTTCTGTTTCTGCATTGGAAAATAAATACTAATTATTTGTGTCTCACATTTCAAATAACTTGAAACAACACAATGCAGATGGGTCTTAACTGTCACAGACTGGTTAGATTTACCCAATGGTAAGGGGGTTTGGGTGGTGTCCTGTAGCTACACACACAATGCTAACAAAATAGGTTTAAATACATTTTTAATTTGAGGAAATGCTTTTTTAAATACCCACCAACCAATAACAAGCTTAAGCATGTCATTTTTAAGAAAATCTTAAAATTAAAATGGACAATTTATTATTGTATTGAATAACAATGTACAATTGACAAGTCTTTGACTACCAGCAACTGTTTGATTGACTAAATATAGATTTACCTTTTTATTTACAGCACTTTGTTTACCTTTAGTGGCCCACCTACATGAGCTTTATATATATATATATATATATATATATATATATATATATATATATATATATATATATATATATATATATATATATATATATATATATATATGTAAGCTGAAATAATATTAGGAAGCATATCTTACAATCAGATTAAATCAACACAATTCCTCTTGACACAACAGAGATGGCAAAGGAAAAGCAAAGTTAGCATTTAGATAAATTTACTGTTTATTTATAAATTAACCGTTTACCGAGGCATATAAAGTGACCTGAAGGGAACCCACACAAACACGGGGAGAACATGCAAACTCCACATAGAAATGTCAACTGACCAGTGACCTTGCTGTGAGGCAACAGCACAACCCACTGCGTCACTTTTATTGCAGTTATTTAATTATCACAATCCTAATAGTTTGTCTCTAAAATATGAGTTTTGACAAGTCTTCATTTCATATTTTTGATTTTTGATTTTATTTTAAATTTTTTGGTTTTTGGTTTTGACTTATCTACAAATGGAAATTTGACTTTGGATTTACCACATAATTACATTAAACATTATCACATACATCACATAAAAATAATTAAAAGCTTATACATCTAACGTCACATACATCAGATTTAAAAAAATAAATAAATAAACACAGTAAAAAATACAATAAAAAAAACATAACAAAATTAACCCCACGCATATTCAAATCCCAATGTTTCAAATTATAATGGTATTTTGCACAAATTATATTTAACACACATTTGTCTTTACTTCAGGTTGCCTAAAATGTCTATTTAATGTCAAAAACTGAAATTGTATACTTAAAGGATATAAAATTACTCAGTTTGATTTTTCATCAGAATTTTCATTTTGCATTTACTCTTATTAGCTGATGCTTTTAGCCAAAGAGACCTAGAAGTGAGGATAAAAGAAGCATTTTAAAACTTCTGAGATTTACATTATAGAATTTCTATAACAAATAAAATAATTATTTTGTAATAATATTAATATTTAATAAAAAAATTTGTTTTTATTTCTATTTTTAGACTTCTTCCCTTCAAATTCTGAGTTCACATCTCTGTTTTGTTCTTTTCTCTAAAAGTATTTAAATCTGGTTACACTTTAACAAGGCAAGGTTATTATTGGTAACAAAAGTGAACGAAGACTGAAATTAAAATCATTGGCATTAACTGAAATAAAAATATAAACGAAACTGAAACTAACTAAAATCATAGCAAAAACGTGCTTCGTTTCATCTTTGTAAATGTATTTAATACATAATCTCACTGTAAGCCTTTTAAAAGTTAATCTGTTTACTTCGTGCTGCCGGGTGTTTGACCCGTACGACACCTCAGAGTCTGTGATGAGAGCCTCCTCCAGTCAGTCCTCGCTGTCAAAAATGAATGGACATGAAAGCAGCACGGTGACAGCATTAAATACAACCCAAGCAGACACTTAAAACTATTAATTTCACACATTTGTGCCAAATAATGGGTTTTATTTCTGTATTAGTAATTAGTTATACATTATTTATTCTGATGATTTTAAATATTGCACCTAACAAATTTACTTATTTACGAAAAAAAAAACCTAATAGTGTAATTAATAAAAATTAACTTAAAACTAAGCAATTTTAAAAATGCAAAAACTTATAAAAACTAGTAAATCTACCTCTAAAAACTAATTAAAAATGACTGAATTTAAAAAGAAAAAGTCAAAACAAAATAAAAACTAATGCTGTTACAACCTTGTAACAAGTACACAAATGCACTGTGTGTAACCCAAGCATTCATAGAATTCAGTAAATCTGTATGCAAAAAAAGAAGTTACTCTTAAACAAGTCCATTCAAATTCATCCTGCATTTCGAATAACATTAAGAACCAACTGAAGCTAACCAGCGCATTTAGTCCCGGTTGAGGTAAAGTGTAGATAAATGAGTTGTGAAAAGGAACACTGAATGTATAGTGACCTGAGTGCTGTGAGCTGTTCTCTGATCAGTTTGTGTTTGCAGGTGTGTTCACAGTCAATAAAAGCACCGGGATCATCTACACAAATAAATCTCTGGACTATGAGAACGTGACCAGTTATGTGCTCCGGGTTCAGGCCGATTCTCTCACCGTCATCCTCGCCAACCTGCGTGCCCCCTCCAAAAGTAAGAACTACATACCAGCACATGTCTTCCATGCCAGGGGTTTTGCTAGAGGAGGTTTTACAGTGAAGTGAATGACAGGTACAAAAGACATTTGACTGAAAATAAAATCAGCTATTTAGACGACCACTTGAAAAATTTCCTGGATGTACTAGACTTATTACTTTAGAATTGAGTAAAATGTTAATTAGTTTAATTCTATAAAGGTCTTATAACATTTATTACAAGTTTCAAATAAAAATATTGATATTTAGAACATTTTAGCAAAAATTTCCATTGGTCAGAATGACAAATGTTTTCATATTATGGAATTTTGAACACCAGATTACATTATTTACATTAGATGTTACATTATTTACACTATCATTATTTTTTTTTTTACTTTGGAAATTAAACTGTATTTCAGAGTAACAAATGTTATTCACAGCCTTTGCCGTGAAGCTCTAAATTGAGCTCAGGTAGATTCTGTTTCCACTGATCATTCTTGAGATGTTTCAGCAGCTTAATTGGAGTTCACCTATGGTAAATTCAGTTGATTGGACATGATTTGAAACAGAGTACACCTGTCTATATAAGGTCTCAGGTTTGACAGTGTATGTCAAAGCACAAACAAAGTATGAAGACAAAGGAATTGTCTGTTGACCTTTAGACAAGGCTGGAGAAGGTTTCGGAAAAATGTCTGCTGCTCGAAAGTTCAGATGAGCACAGTGGCCTACATCCTCTGTAAGTGGAAGATACTGCATTTGGAACCACCAGGACTCTTCCTAGTGCTGGCCGGCCTCTAAGCTGAGTGATGAATGGCCTTAGTCAGGGAGGTGATGAATAACCTGATGGTCCAGCATTCTTCTGTAGAAAGAGGAGAACCTTAAAGAAAGGCCAACCATCTGTGCAGCAATCCACCAGTCAGGCCTGTATGGTAGAGAGGCCAGATGAAAGTCACTCACCGCCTGGAGTTTGCCAAAAGGCATCTGAAGGACTCTCATAACATAAGAAACAAAAATCTCTGGTCTAATGAAAGTAAAATTGAACTCTTTGGAGTGAATGTCAGGCGTTACGTTTGGAGAAAACCAAGCACCGCTCATCACCAAGCTAATACCATCCCTACAGTGAAGCATGGTGGTGGCAGCATTATGCTTTGGGGATGTTTTTCAGCCAAGACTAGTCAAGATAGAGGGAAAGATGAATGCAGCAATGTACAGAGACATCCTGAATGAAAACCTGCTTCAGAGTACTCTTGACCTCAGACTGGGGCGATGGTTCATCTTCCATGACCCATCAATGACCCAGGACAATGACCCAAAGCACACCGCCAACATGACCTTGAGTCGCCCAGCCAGAGCCCAGACCTAAATCCTATTGAACATCTCTGGAGAGATCTGAAAATGGCACCATCGCTTCCTATCCGACCTGCTTGTGAGGTACTGCAAAGAGGAATGGGCAAAAATTCACAAAGACAGGTGTACCAAGCTTGTGGCATCATACTAAAAAAGACTTGAGGCTGTAATTGCTGCCAAAGTTGCATCAACAAAGTATTGAGCAAAGGCTGTGAATACTTATGCACATGTGATTTTTCAGCTTTTTTAATTAAAAAAAATTTGCAACCATTTCAAAAACTATTTTTTTCACATTGTCATTATGGGGTAGAATTTTGAGGAAATAAATGAATTTAATCCAAGTTGGAATAAGGCTGTAACATAAACAAATGTGGAAAAGGTGTAGCGCTATAAATACTTTCCGGATGCACTGTTTGTGGATGGGAACGTACAGTATTCACTGAAGATCAAGGTGATCTGAAGTTACCAGATGATCCTGTGTTATTAAGCGGTTTCTATATCATACCTTGGAATGTTCTGACCCAACAGAAACTGATATTTAAGACAACCGAGTAATAATAACATGCAATAAACATTAAACATGCATACACTTTAACATTGTGTTCAATATTACAAACAATTGCCAACTCTTAATCAGGCCTAGACTATTTAGTCACATGCCACCCCTGTCCTACATTTCGTTGTTGTTGTTGTTGTTGTTGTTGTTGTTGTTGTTGTTCCAAATCATTCTAATTGAATATTCAGTCAGAAGTAGACCACATTACAGACATGAAATTGGTTGCAAACTCCATTTAAACTTCACTGAGCACATCACAGGCTTCTGATAGGGAAAAAATTGTACAAATCACATACATGAGAGATAGTTTATTCGTGCATTTGTCCTGCCATGTGTCTTGTTTGGTGCTTTGATATAGTTTCGTTGTACTGGCACACGTTCTCCGTGTCTTTCACTCTGCCACCTGTTTTTTCTTTTGTTCATTTCTGTCTTTCCTCTCTTATTGAGCTGTGATATACAGCTCTTCATCTGCGCTTTCCCCTGTGTGTGCTTAGATCTACACCACATGACTTTATGTATTGTCGTTTAGTGCGGCGGAAGACAAATGCTTTGTGACAGAGCATATTTCTCACGTCTGCTTCATCGTGGAGAGGCTTGCAGCAGCTGTGTGTTTTTACATTAACACTGGCTTTATTTTCTAACTGTGACAAATAGGGCTTATATTTTCATAAACTGAGCTTACTTTATCCTGTGTGTGTGTGTGTGTGTGTGTTTAAATGTAACCAGCAAACACAGCCAAGGTATTCATCAACGTTCAGGATGAGAACGATCATCCTCCGGTCTTTTCGAGGCAAGTGTATATTGGAGGAGTGACTGAAGACACTAAGACCTTCACCACAGTGCTGAAAATTGTGGTAAGTGTATATTATGTATTAGTATGCAGAGTCTAAAATGTTGGGTTGCTTTATAATAATTATTATTAGGCTGGAGTCATTCAATTTTTTAATCATTTTCTTTTCAGCTTAGTTCCTTTATTAATCTGAGGCAGGCTGATCATGATTGTTAATTTAGATGGAATAATGCTCAGTCTATACTCCTAAATGTAGGCAAGTTGCCATTTGGCACTGACAAAACTTTTTTTTTTATAAAGACACCACAAAAGTCTTTTTTATCAGCCAATAATTATAATAAATATACATTAAATGTAATATTTTATCATATAATGTATTCCAATATCCTGTGTGTGATGGCAGAATACTGTTTTATGTATTAAACTAATCAATCAATCAATGAATCAATCTATTCATCCATCCATCAATCAATCAATCAATCCACCCACCTACCCACCCACACAGCCATTCATCCATCAATCAATAAATCTATTAATCGATCCATCAATTATCCATCCATCCATCCATGTCAATCCATCCATCTTTCAATCAATAAATTCATTAATCTATCCATCAAGCTATCAGTCATCAATAAATCAATCAATCAATCAATCAATCCATCAGTCAATCCATCCATTCATTCTTTCATCAATCAAATCAGTCAATCAATCAATATATCTATCCATCAATCAGTTCATCACTCCATCTATATGTCAATCAATCCATCCATCATCCATCCATCTGTCAATCAGTGCATAAATAAATCAACCAATCAATCAGTCAACCAATCAATCAATCAATCAATCAATCAACCAATGAATTAATCACTCCATCCATCCGTCAATCAATTCATCATCCATCTATCTGTCAATCAATGCATCCATTCATCCACCCATCAATCAATCAATCAATCAATCAATTAATTACTCCATCCATCAATCAATCCATACATCATCCATCCATCCGTCAATCGATGCATTCATCCATCCATCAATCAGTCAATCAATCAGTTCATCACTTCATCCTACCATTAATCAGTCAATCAATCAGTTCATACATCCATCCATTCGTTAATCAATTCATCAATCAATCAATCAATCAATCAATCAATTCCTCACTCCATCTGTCAATCAATCTATTCATCATCCATCCTTCCATCAGTCAATCAGCTTACCCATCCACTCATCCATCCATCAGTCATTGTATCAATCTATCCATCAATCAGTTGCTATATCAAAAATAAAAATTATTTAACAGTAATATCTGTAATACATATTCAATCTAATATGTGACCGTTTGTCTTCCAAAATCCTGTGTGTGATGGCAGAATGCTGTTTTATCCATTAAATCAAGCAATCAATAAATCCATCAATTAGTCAATAAATCCCTCAATCCATTCATCCATCCGTCCATCAATCAATCCATCCATCCACCCACCCACAAAACCACCCATCCATCCATCCATCCATTAATCCATCAATCAATTGCTATATTTAAAAAAGTTACAAAAATAATGCTGTGAAATTTTGTCCCATTTTTTATGCCTATAGTTTATGTCATAACATAAATGACACATATGATATTAATTAGATTTGTATTTGTTTTCCACAATTGTTGGTTTAATAACCATGGATCTTAATTCAAATGATTGTATTGTTCTGCAGGTGCATGTTTCTGTAGCATATTATATTTGATTTTTACAGCAAAGAAATTGCTGCTCACATCCTGACGCACCTGTCAACACTTGAGCACAATCTCGCTCTCTCTCTCTCTCTCTCTTGCTGTGCAAATCTACTCACTTTCCTCCACATCTCAGTAACTGCATTTAGACAGCTTCTCTCTCCAAACCAACACTATTGAAGACAAGTGACGGACACCTGTAAAATACCCACTGGGCTCTGTGCTGTCCCGCAAGGTGACCGTTATCTCACAAATTGAGTAGTTTAACATCTATAAAAGGCATTAAGACGTACAATCTGATGATATATGAGGATTATTACGTTTCTAGGTCACCGCCGAAGTCGAGGCCCCAGAGCGCTTGTATTTATTTCTCTAGTTCTGCCTGCAAGGCTTTTGAGGGGATAGAAGGGCCAACATGTTACTGTTTATTTAAGCTTTTTAAGTTCTCCAGTTTGTCAGTTATAGAATCATGATTCATATTTATTTCCAGACTCAAAACATTTGTTTAGTAAACTTCATTAAATTAAGGAAACTTTTATTGCAGTTACTTTACAACTATACTTTAGTTGAAGCTAAGCCTGGAAGTGTTTGGTTTGTTTAGTCAAAAAGACATATTAAATGTTTTCAGTGCTGTGAAGGCAAATCTCATTCATTCATTCATTCATTTTCCTTTTCTAGAATATGTTTCACGCAGCAATTGCCCTTCCAGCCGCAACCTAGAACTGAGAAAGCAAATCTCTGCATCAATAAATGAATCAATCAATGAATCAATTAGCGAATTAATAAATTAATCAGTTGCTATAACTAGGGTTGGGCACAAAACCCGGTACCATAATGGCACTGGTACCTGAGTAACCAGTATGCACCGGACCAAATCAGCATAGGAATTTCGGTGTCTAAATTCGGTGCATCAAGGGGTGCATCAAAGGCACAGATAGGTATGCATTGTGCCACACTATCTCCTAACATCTCATTCTAAACAACTTTGTCGGTGATGTTAGGCGTTTGTTCTTGTTAAGGGAACGCACGCAGTAAAGCGCATCTGGTAATGGGTACCCTTCAGATTCATCAACGCATGTGATCGCATTGATCAAATTTGCTTAAACTAAGCATTCTAAAGTATGGCTATATTTTACAAGCAAAGATCCTGACTCAGCTTAAATGAATGCTTGTGTGTAGGGGGAAACACGTCAAACTTATTGAAACATTTGAGGGCACAGAATCAACTTAAAGGCAGAGGAATGTCTTTTGACAGCTTGCGACATCATCTGTCAATTTTACTGAGTATGTTTACATTAACAGCAATACTCCGATTTTAATATGATTAAGACAATACTTGATTTAGATTATCATGTAAACAGATTTTGATTACTTTAAAGAACCACCTTAAAGGAGTTTTTTTCTTTCCATTCTGCGTTTAGTATTAAATTCCATTAAAACACTCTTCCACCAGTACTTATTTCATATTCTCTTCTAATACCTCAGTTTGTCACTAAGCATGAATAAAATGTTCCTGAATAAAAATAAAAAAAATTGGAGAACTGCAGTCAAAAAATTAAAAATGAAACACCTAAAATTATATGAAACTCTGAAAGAAACGTGGATGACCATTAATCAATCTATCTACTATAACATGTAAAATGGTAACATAGAAAGGAACATTTAAAAAGCAACTCATGTGAAAAACTTAATCCTATTATTGTCTTATTCAGATTAAGGCAAATCATTAGATTACTGATGTCCATATAAACGTAGTCACAAGCCCCAACCCTAGAAAAAAGGTGTTCACTGATCTTGATAACAGCTTTTCCACAGGTTGGTAGTAAGCAAATGTAATGTCAATTGCATAATGTAAATCTTATATTCATGCTAACAGACAAATGATCAAAAATAAATTTATTAAAGCAATTCAATTCAAACATTTGAAATATGAATTGTTACTTTAAGCTTTAATTATATTAATAACAATATTGTGGCTCAAAAGTATCAGTTCAGGCACCGTTTTGGCACAGTACTGTTTTAAAAGTACCAATTTAGTACCTGTATAGAAATAACCCTAAACAATACCCAACCCTAACTATAACAAAAAAATGCTGTGACAATTTCAAAGTTTAACTTGTTCAAGTTAAGAAATCAACATTTGTTGGAATAAAGATGAGTTCCTGTTGCAGCAAATGGCATTTATTATTTTGACTTGATTAAATTAAGGAAACTTGTCATTGAATTTAGTTTACAACTATACTTTTTGTTTAAGCTGAGGCCTGGAAATGTTTGTTTTGTGTAGACAAGAAAGACATTATAAACATTTTCAGTGCTGAGAAAGCAAATATCTGTATGCTCTTTCAAAGGATTGAAACGCAAACTGATACAATAAAAGATTGTGGGTAACCAATCAAAACAGACTGGACCATCTGACCAATCAGAGCAATCTGACCTACCAGACAAGAGTAGGCCTTTGGAAGTAGGAAACAGGCTTAAAGAGCAAAGAACAACGCATTTGAGACACTAAATAAAAAAATAAAATAAAATAAACAAGTAAATACAACCCAAGCTCATTCTGAAAACGTAGTCCCGCGGACGTTTCTGGAGACAGCGGAATACATCACGCGAGGTACTTACGGCCGCATTAATTTTTTTCAAGCGAACACTAAGGGGCGATGTGACGCTGTTCCCTTTCGCGCTTGCCGGCCGGCTGGCCGACCACTTACCTCCTTGTGGAGGGCTTCCCCGCTGCAACCTGTTTGTCCACTCAGCTCATCGTGTACGTCGGCAGGCTCGAGATGCAGAGCCGACCACGGCGATCGGTTTCGAGTCTGGGGAAGAGCGGTTCCAGCAATCAGTTAAGACAAAAACAGAATCCCAAAAATTAAGTGAACGAATTTCGTAACAAGGTGAGGATGCGGTGAATTCCGAAAACCCGGTACAAAAAAAAATCAGGGCTTTTCTTTTTTTGGATGGCTTTTGTAAACTGCTCGGGTTTAGGGAAGCGAGCAGGCGGGGGGGACGATCGGTAACAGTGGTTGGGTTCAGGGAAGGAGGAGGGCGGGTCGGCCGATTGGCCGGTCGCGCAGTCAATCATCTGGTCAGTCGGACAGCGGCCTCTGGCGGGTTCACGCGAGAACAGCGCGGGCGCGAAACTTCAAAAACTGCAGCTGTACGTACCCGCCGGGACGTATTCCGCGGTCTCCAGAATGTCCGCGGGACTACGTTTCCACAATGAGCCCGGGTTGAGTAAATAACATGGTAAAAATGTGGTCGAATCTGAAAACATGGTGAAAATTAGGCTGCTGTGAGATATCTTTTTGATATCACAAAAAGCTTAGACAGTGGCCTCTGGTGGATTCGCGAAAAGAAACATTTTGAAAAATTTAGCTCTTGGGACATATTTTGCTCTCTCCAGAAATGTATATAGTGGTGTGTAATCAGAATGAGCCTGGGTTGGATATAAATCTATAAAGACAAAGACAAATTTGGAATGTTTAAAAACAGTATAAAGGTTCACTTTAAATATATTGTATGTATTGAACACAGTGGAATTAGGTGATGGTGAAATGTTGGTTGATCTCAAAAAGGAAAACTCATTTTATTGAATGTATAGTTAAAACGTTTTATTTCTTTCATCAGGCTACAGATGTTGACACTGGGAACTACAGTAAGATGGCCTACAGACTGATCATCCCCCCCACAACTGAGGGGCAGGACAGTTTTGTGATTGAGCCCTACACTGGAGTCATCAAGAGCGCCATCATGTTTAGAAACATGCGCCGGTCCTACTTTAAGTTTCAGGTCGTCGCCACAGATGACTACGGAAAGGGGCTCACCAGCAAAGCAGATGTAGTGGTGAGTGCGGATCATGTGACCTGTAAAGGCCTGTTTATTGACATTATTCTGCCATGTGAGAGCAAGCGCAGCAATTTTAACATTATAGGGTATATGCACAGCTATTGTTTTTCCCCTACCAATAATCTTTTGGTGAAAGGTTTATGTGACTATTTAAAATTTTTTAAGGTTCCATTTTTCTAATTAATCTATTAAATAAATCTAAGAACTTATTTAATTGTTGAAGCGTAAAACGAGATGTAAACGCTAGCGTCGTCAGTAGCTGCAGGCGAGCGCAAAAACTCCATTGAGAATACTGTGGTAGAATAAATTGTCATATTTTAAAGACATGAACTATGTAATTTAATGCAGAGCTTCTTGTACAACCCACTTTATATCATATAATAATCAGGCAGTATATTAATCAGGCATTTTTAAAGAAATCAGACCTTAAACGTGGCGACGTGGTGCACAAGATCTATGATTGATCGACAGGTAGCTGTAAAGAGTATGGACAGAGCTGAGAGCTAAGGGGGCAGAGCAAGAATTGTAGCAGAAGAGTTTAACAAGTCCCAAAGAGATCTGGATGATACTTTTGTTTTGTGTCATTTTATGATCAAAGATGGTAAACATTCACCGTTTCCTAGTGAAATGGTGGGTTGTGGATTCAAAAGTAAACACATTGTGCTATGTTTTCTCTGCAGTTTGCATATTTAAAACATTTGGAAAGTTAGAAACAGGGCCGGATTAACCTATGGGCATTATGGGCACAGGCCCAGGGGCCCGTGCGCACTTAGGGCCCTGCGAGAAGGGAAAAAATGCAGATTTTGGAGTGGCTGTTTAAGCTTATTGCAAATAGCACACCTCGTTGGAATAAGCTAGTTAACGGACTCATGCCCATCACTGTTTGATTGACGGAGACAACACAACTAAAAAGTGCAAAATAGTAGTAAAATGGCATAACCAAAGAGACAAGTTCTTACTGACAAGGTCTGGAACTGGTCTGGATTAAAAATAAAGTACCTCCACTCTTTCCAGATAAACCAAAATCAGAAAAAAGACAATGCAAACACTGGTTTTACACATCTTGTTGTCTCTGGAGCATCTTTATTGTTTAGTTTCTGTGTGGAGTTGTGTTTGTCTCTCTTATTATACACAAAGGGGTGGGCAGAGCTAAACAGGCTGTAATGTAGTAGTAGGCATTGACCTTCTTCTATGGAGATTTTTTTTTAAATAATTATATAAAAAGACAAATTAATAAATAAAACATAAATGAACATATATATATATATATATATATATATATATATATATATATATATATATATAATATATATATATATATATATATATATATATATATATATATATATATATATATATATATATATATATTTATATTTATATAAATATATTTATATTTATATAAATATATTTATTTATTTATGTGGGGGCGGCATGGTGGCTGCCCTGTCCCCTCACAGCAAGAAGGTCACTGTTTCAAGTCCCAGCTGGGGTAATTGGCATTTCTGTGTGGAGTTTGTATGTTCTACCTGTGTTCGCTTGGGTTTCCTCCGGGTGGCGACCCCTGATAAATAAGGCATTAAGCCAAAGCGTAATGAATTAGTGAATGAGTTTATACATGTTTTAGGTTGGTAAAAGAATCATTTGCACATTTTTTGTTGCACTTCACAATATTATATAATACAGCTGCACAATCCACAACCTTATGTTGGCCAGATTGACTTCAATATACACTCAAAAAATATATATTTTTTGCTTATTCAGACTACTTCAATCCACATAAATTTGTTAAAAGTGTTAAGTTAACTTAATTTGTGTTGGGACAACATGAAGGAATTGTGTGGAACCCTGCATTTTTTTTACCATGTAAGATGTTTTCAGACTAACAAGAAAGTTTGGTCCCACTTTATATTGTGGCCTCAACTAATATGTACTTACACAGGAATTAATAGTTTGTTATAATGTACTTATTGTGTAAATACATGTATTTACTCTGTACTGCTTGATTAAATAACTGTATGTAATTACATCTGTAGTTAACTTTTGTAATTACATTTGTAAATACACTGTTAATCATCCCTTACACCTTAACCCACCCTTAAACCTACCCATACCACCAAACCTGTCCATAACCCAACCCCTATCCCAATTCAAGAGCACCACAAGTGTTCTCAAATACATTATGAACACAGTAAGTACATTGTATTTATTTTTTGATGCAAGTACAAAGTAGTTAAGGACACTATATATATAATATAAAGTGGGACCGAAAGTTTTACTTCCGAAACTTGCAAGTTGTTTTTACAGTCTCAACTTATTGGTCAAAAGCTCAAGGGAAATTTGATTTCTCCCTTCATGACCTCTTTAAACAAAGTTCCTTTCAAGCAAAGTCCTTATATTTGCTGCATGCGCCACCATACAGCTTCCGTTCAAAACACATCAGTTAGCGAAATGACATTTTCTCTCATCCCTCTGTTTATGCAAAATGCATGTTTGGGGTTCAAGACAAGTCACTGACTGAATAATTTAAACCACGTCTAAATCACATAACAACAATCAGCACTGTTATTAAGCGAAAATATCTCTCCACAGTGTGGATTTGCTTGAGTAAATACGTTGTGTTTGAAACTAGTTTGCGCGCCGGAGTGCATATGGTATTTGTGCATTACTTAGTGCGGTAATGAATATATAAATAAACAGTTTTTTTGTGTCAGCTGAATTATTTATGCGGCTCTATCTCCCGAAGTGTTGCAGTCAGTGCAATTCCCAGAAATCTCCAGAGTTAATGAACGCCTAATATAATAAGAGGGATTTGGAATCGCTGCGTGTGCATCGGGGCTTTAAACATCATGTCATTAATGTTTGTGTCATTTTCAATTTCCACGAGCAGTTGGAGTTGGTGGTTGTATAAGCTTTCATCCGGCAGTGGCACTCCTGAAGTTGACCGGCTGAAGTAAAGAACATTGCCAATTCAAAAAAACCCTTTAAAGCTGGACAGCAAACAGCGAAGCATGGAAATGAGTATAGTTCAATTTGAAAGCATCAGCATCATTATATAAATTTAACTGAGAAAAGTTATGTGTTGGGGGTGACACAGTGGCTCAGTGGTTGGCACTGTCACCTCACAGCAAGAAGGTTGCTGATTCGGGTCCTGGCTGAGTCAGTTGGCATTTCTGTCTGGACTTTGCATGTTCTCCCCGTGTTGGCGTGGGTTTCCTCCTGGGGCTCGGGTTTCCCCCACAGTCCAAAGACATGCGGTATTAGGAGAATTGAATAAACTAAATTGGCTGTAGTGTTGGTGTGTGCACATTTGAGAGTGTATGATGTTTCCTAGTACAGGGCATCCGCTGTGTAAACATATGCTGGATAAGTTTGTGGTTCATTTCGCTGTGGTGACCCCTGATGTATAAAGAAACTAACAAGTTGAAGGAAAATTAATTAATTAATGAAAGTTTTGGGTTGGAAAATATATTATTAGTTGATTTATGTCATAACCAGTGATAATATAACTTTTAAGTTTTTAAGGGGACCTATTATGCCTATTTTTACAAGATGTAAAATAAGTCTCTGATGTCCCTAGAGTGTGTATTTGAAGTTTCTGCTCAAAATACCTCACAAATATATTTTGACAACTCTTTGAAACTGCTCATCTTAGGCTTTGATCCTAATCGTGCCAATTTGATGACTGTTGCGTTAACTTCGAATAAGATTGTGCTCTTTATAAGAGGGCGGAGCTACAAATGTGTCAGCATAGCTGCAGATTCAAAAACAAGACATATGCTTATAAGGGACAGATCATCACTAATAGGCAGAGCTTTCCCCCTCTGATGACACGTACAAAGGGAGAATGGCAGTGGAAGTGTTTCTGCAGACTGCTTTTATCAAGTGTGATTATAAAAAATAACAATATTAAAGTTGTAACGTTAGAAGCTGTTTATATTCACATACTGTTGCCACACAATTGTGTTAACACCCCTTTTAAAAGTGATTTTTGCATATTAGGTCCTCTTTAACTATACTAAAACTATTCAAATTTTATTATACTCAAAGTAAAATATACATTAATAAATTGCCTAGTTCCCAAGAAAATATTTACAGTTTCATTATTAAGTATATAAATTTAGTTTAGCTTGATGTACAAAAATAAAAAAATGTAAACAAACAAATGCAATGAATGCAATTTTTATAAACTTAAATTTAAACAATTATTTATTTTTTTTCTCCCAACTTTTACATAACATATTGTTCAAGTTTACATTTTGAATAACAATGAATTGTGAATTTTAATTGTGACCTTATGCATAATATATAATATAAGCAATAATTCTGACTTCAACTGAATTATGTTCTGCAAAAGCGTTTGGTCACTTTAAGCTTTAGAAAAAAAACTGGATGTGGCTGTCATGCTGATTGGTGTAAATCATTGTTTGAGCTTGAGTGCAGTGATGTGTTTGTTGTTGTGTGTGTTACAGGTGTCTGTTGTGAATGCTCTGGACATGCAGGTGGTGGTGTCTAATGTTCCTCCTACAGTGGTGGAGGAGAATAAAGAACAGCTGATCAGGTGAGACTGAGTCCTCCTTTATCTCTTTCAGTGTCATTCAAGAGTTTCCTGCTCTGTCAACAGCCTTTGTTTTCACACTTTCTCTGATTTAATTCACCATTTCAGTTTGTAAACGCATCAGCGATTAAATAATAATAATAATAATAATAATAATAATAATAATAATAATAATAATATAGTTGCAATCAGAATTGACATCTTTTTTCTTTTTCAAATATTTCACAAATGATGTTTAACAGAGCAAGGAAATTTCCTTCTGGAAAAAGTCTTTAACTAAAAAAAAATCTAGCTTTATTTCAGCTAGAATAAAAGCAGGTTTTTTTTTTTTAACCATTTTAAGGTCAAAATTATTAGCCCCTTTAAGCTTTATGTTTTTACGATTGTCTACAGAACAAGCCATCATTATACAATAACTTGCCAAATTACCCTAACCTGCCTAGTTAACCTAATTAACCTAGTTAAGCCTTTAAATGTCACTTTTAGCTGTATAGAAGTGTCTTGAAAAACATTGTCAAATATTATTTACTGTCATCATGTCAAAGATAAATTAAATCAGTTATTAGAAATGAGTTATTAAAACTATTGTTTAGTAATGTGTATAAAAAATCTTCTCTCAGTTAAACAGAAATTGGAAAAAAATAGCAGGGGGTTAATAATTAAAAAAAAAAAAATATATATATATATATATATATATATATATATATATATATATATATATATATATATATATATATATATATATATATATATATATATATATATATGTGTGTGTGCAAAAAAAAAAAGCCAAAAATAGAAAAATATGCTTCGGGGTTCTTTTTTTTTTGGTGCAAAATATAATTTTATAATCTGTGTGCTTCTGATTTGTGAGATTCAGCCTTTGGGTATTGGAATGCGTTGTATTTTTCTGTATTTTAATTTTTTAGGATATAAAGTAGAAGTATTACAGCATTTTTTTTTTGCATTTGAAGAAGATAGATCCCCCCTAATCCCCTATATGTGTTTTCAGTATTTTGGAGCGGTACGTGCAGGATCAGATCCCCGGTGCTAAAGTGATAGTGGAATCGATCGGGCCGCGGCGGCACGGTGAAGGTTATGAACTTGAAGACTACTCAAAATCAGACCTGCAGGTGTACGCCATCGACCCGCTCACCAACAGAGCCATCTCCAGACAAGAGCTCTTCAAGTAAGACCAACGCACACACATACACACACCTCAAGAACATAAAGAAGACCTCTGATTTTGAGTTCTGCTGCTGGAGTGACATTGACATGCAGTTTAAATCTGGCTTGCAACATTAGCTGATCCTCTTCCCTAGTGTTCAAACTATACAGTGGTCTTTGCAGGAGCCCACTTTTTTTTTTCTTTTTTTTTTTTTTTTATCGTGAGAGTCCCTTGCCACAAGGATGTAGGCTATCGACCTTATTCTAAAATGTGGAAGTGCGTCTGTTTTCGCGATTGTTTTAGAACTTCCAATTCAGTCGCCTATGGGAGAAATGACTAGGAATAATAAACCGCAGAAAACGGTTAAACTACTTGCTCTACAAACAAACGTTTGCATGACTTTACAGACCAAGTAGAATAATACAATAAGAAAATATCAGTTTGCAACATCAAACAGCAAAAGGAGCAGTTTTTAATGTCAAAAAATGTATGGAAGTGAATGAGACTGGAAGTCTCAAGCCAAAAAGATTCAGATGGCTGCTCCCACGAAGAATAAGTTGAATAAAACACTGTCCTTAAACAGCAATGTATAAACAATAAAATCTATAAAAATAAAACAAATATTTATATAATTGTAACGAATATTACAATATAGATTAAATTAACTAAATACCATAATAGTTTTGGTTTACTTTCTCGCCAAAAAACGCTTGCATTCCCATCAATAACTTTCTTTGACTCTTGAAAATATCTTTTAAGGAATTTATTTTTGGCTTCACAAACAACAGCAGCCTAAACAACAGAACATCATTGTCTAATTTCACCTG
The DNA here is from genome assembly GCF_052040795.2 of Danio rerio. Lineage (NCBI taxonomy): Eukaryota > Metazoa > Chordata > Actinopteri > Cypriniformes > Danionidae > Danio > Danio rerio. Next base: position 43,827,079 of record NC_141033.1, on the reverse strand, counting down.
CAGTGCTTCTGTGACAGGAATACATTATTTACAGTATATAAAATCAACGGATATGTTTCACTTAACAACAAAATAAATAACCTCGTCATGTAACCTATCATTTATATATTCACTCTCTAAGTTCGAGAATATGGCACTAAGTACAACATATGCAGTTTTTTTTTACATAGGGCTATAGAATGTTATGGGATCTCACTTTTCACTCCAGTAAATTATAATCACAGATTTGAAAATGAAAGAAGCACCATTGAAAGGGGTTCAGTTTTGTCAAGTTTACCCTGCTTTCAGCTTAACTGTCCAATCTTGATTACAGCAATGTCACAGTGTATAAAAAAAACATTGTGTTGGTCTACTGAGAGAAGCAAATAAAACGAAACAACACGTCACATCATTTATTTCGGAAAAGAATAAGCAGTGTCTCAACATCCGTATAAAAACATCTGGCTGTTAGTGTTTGACATGACTGGACTGCTCAGCAGCGCCCCCCACACCTGAAAAATAACAGATCATAATCAGAAGTAACTCTAGTCATTGGTAGATCTTGACTGGATTTTTCATTACTATTAGGTAAATGACTCATCCAGGTAGTAAGCAAGTAAAGAAAATTAAAGTGGATTGAATAATAATAATAATGTATTATAAAGAGTTTGGGTGGAAAGGGGGGGGGGGGTAGCGTGTTATTTATTCATAGTTTTGAATGACTGTTTGTTTAAATATTTTAAACGACTTTCTCTTCCTGTAGTTGTTTTAGTTACAGTTTAATCAATTATATTTTGATTATATTTTGTGATTTTTTTTTTTGGCTTTATGTTTTGTGTTTATTTTGATGACTTTAAAACATTTTAAAAATAGAGTAAAAATACAGCTACTGAGAGTTTCAATTGCTAAAACTTAATGTAAATTGAAAACTGAAAGGCAGAAAACAAAATGTTATTCATTTATGTTCTTGTCGGCTTAGTCCCTTTATTAATCCGGGGTTGCCACAGCGGAATGAACCGCCAACTTATCCAGCAAGTTTTTATGCAGCGGATGCCCTTCCAGCCGCAACCCATGTCTAGGAAACAACCACAGACACACATTTACACATACACTCATACACTACAGACAATTTAGCCTACCTAATTGACCTGTACCACATGTCTTTGGACTGTGGGGGAAACCAGAGCACCCAAAGGAAACCCACTCAGAGGAAACCCACATGAACGCAGGGAGAACATGCAAACTCCACATAGAAACGCCAACTGAGCCGAGGTTCGACCCACCGACCTTCTTGCTGTGAGGCTACAGCACTTCCTACTGCACCACTGCATCGCCTGTATGTGTATATATATATATATATATATATATATATATATATATATATATATATATATATATATATATATATATATATATATATTACTAGAGATGCGTGGATCAGCTAAATGACACCCGAATCCACAGCTTCATACTAATCATCCACCCACCTGCACACATACTTTTATCTGATATAAATATACATATATATATATATATATATATATATATATATATATATATATATATATATATATATATATATATATATATATATATATATATATATATATATATATATATTTAGCAATCTTGTTTCTCCCAGAACGATAGCAGATTTTCCTCTGATGACTCCTTTAACTGAAACTTTGAACAGAAGGCTACTCTTGCACTTCATCCATTATTTTGGGCAAAGCTGCAAAGCCCACTCTCTGCTTTTTTCACTGGTCCACTGCCATGTCCCGCAATTAATCATAATGTATATTTTTATTACCCGATCCGCAGATTATCTGCAGCGCCCACGGATATAACCGATATCCGCATTACTAATATATACTATATATATATATATATATACTTACTTATATACTTGTATATAAAAATATAAGTCATATTTAACAGGGCAGTTACATTTTTCACAGTGTTTCCTATAAAGTTTTTTTTTTCTTCTGAAGAAAGTCTTTGTTTTTATTTTAACCCAGTTAATCATTTAAATTGTGCTTTAATCTCACTTTTAGTGCCTTTCAAGATAGATAAGGGAAAAAATTGTGGCAAATCTACAAAATGTAAAGCTTTTAAAAGCAGCTGTTGCCAGGCCTGCCATCCCCAAAAAAGAGCCCTGAAGGCCAGAAATGCAGAATTACACTCCTTGCTGTTCCCTGAGAGTCAGCAGAGAAACATGTCTGGCATCAGGATTCAGCTCAAATGTGTGTTCACTAAGCCAATACACACAAACACACACACACACACACACACACACACACACACACACACACACACACACACACACACACACACACACACTAGAGATAACAGACCACCTGCCTTATTCTGCTGTCCACACACACATCTTCCTCTTATACACCTTTATTTTCTCTGGCTGTGAGACGTTGTGTTTGTTGTGGCTCAGAGTTTACCAGAAACATTTCTTCAGAGAAATATAGACAGGAGTGAAACAGCTGCTGGTGAACTGTGCTGAGAGATGAATTCAAGAGAATGATTGAAATAAGAACTGCAACATTTCTAATCAGAGTTTTAATTGAGTTTTTTCCTTTTCTTTCTCTAAAAACTCAGCAGATATAGGATTGCATGTGAGGGTCTCAGAGGAGAAGCTGAGAAAGTGCAGATTCAAGATGACATCTTTGTTTAATTGCTTTTGTTTTGGAGAATCAGATATTCAGGGAATAGTTGTTGCTGTTGTTGTTGTTGTTGTTGTTTTGTTATTGTTTTCTCTACCAAACTTAAAAAGATATTTTTAGATTTGCAGATTTGGACTTTCAAAACAGTCAGTTTGTCTGTTGAGCACAATGTCCAGGGGCCATATGGCAACATTCTGATGGTGTCGCGAACAAAGGTGAAGAGTAGGGGTGGGGGTGGTGTCGTGGACGAAATTGAAGGGGGGAGTGAAAAAGTAAAACTGTGTGGGCCCCTAGGATCATCCTAAATTTCCTTCCCTAACTTTCCTTCCCTAGTGGTGCCCCTGACAATATCACCAGTATGTCAAATGAATTTTGAGAACTACTGTATATTTTCAGTTTGTATCATAGTTTTGGTTTAGGTTGCAGTGGTTATGTTAGAACTAAAAGTCTTTCATTTCCACTAGTGGAAATTTGTCTTTGGCCTCAAAAAATGTTAATAAGCATCAAACACAAAGCACAACGCAAAGCTTCCTACACCATAGATTACTAAGCCACAACCCTGGCTATAAAACCACCAACAGATTTAGTGTCACAGAACAATATAAAAACTACTTCATGGTCATTAGTTCAATATAATAATTGCAGACGGTATAAAAGATTTCTTTAAAAATTTTGTTTGTTCGTTCATTTGTCTGTTCGTTTATTTTATTTTTATGGAAGTATGCATGTATGTATGTATGTATGTAAAGACTAAAAGTGTCTTAATTTTAATTTAATTTAATTTTAGATTATTTTATTATAATTAAATTTTTGATTATTTAATTTTTAATTTTTAATTTTATTTTATTTTTATTTTATTTTATTTTATTTTATTTTATTTTATTTTATTTTATTTTATTTTATTTTATTTAAATGCTATCACCAAAATAGTTAATCAGTATATTTAAAATGGATTACTGTTGACTGATGTTGATATTGCAGTACATAGTGTAATTTAATTTAATTTAATTTTTATTTAATTTAATAATTTTATTTTTATGCAGGTATGCATGTATATACAGTTGAATCAGAATCAATAGCCCCCCTTATTTATTAGCCCTCTTGTTTATTTTTTCCCTAAATTCTGTTTAATGGAGAGAACATTTCTTCAACACATTTCTAAACAAAATAGTTTTAACAACTCATTACTAATAACTGATTAATGACAGTAAATCAGACACTGATTTTTGCCTTGATGACAGTAAATAATATTTGACTAGATATTTTTCAAGACACTTCTATACAGCTTAAAGTGACATTTAAAGGCTTAACTAGGTTAATTAGGTTAATTAGGCAGGTTAGGGTAATTAGGCAAGTTATTGTATAACGATGGTTTGTTCTGGAGATTATTGGAAAAAATATGTAGCTTAAAAGGTAAAATAATTTTGTCCTTAAGTGGTTTTTAAAAAAATAAAAACTGCTTTTATTCTTGTCGAAATAAAACAAATAAGACTTTCTCCAGAAGTAAAAATATTATCAGACATACTGTGAAAATTTCCTTGCTCTGTTAAACAAAATTCGGGGAAATATTTTAAAAATAAAAAAAAAATAAACAGGGGCTAATAATTCTGACTTCAACTGTGTGTCTGTACTTCTTAAAGTTATAAAACTAAGTTAATTATTTCAGTTTCGTAGTTTTTATTATAGGCTCTTTCATTTTCTTAACAATGTTTTTCATTTTAATTTTGTATAGCTTTTTGATCATATATTTATTTCTACTAAATTTTCATTATTATAGCTATTTTTTGTATTATTTATTATAGATTTTGTTCTCCTTAAACCGCTTCCCACCTATAGCTTTCTTTTATGTGTTGTTCATTACAGTTTTAATCATTTTAAGCATGTTCGCAAAATCTCACTGTATTTATCTGTATTTCTCTTCAGCATTTGAGCAATTTTACTTTTATTTTCAGTTATAATACATAGTTGAAATGTAGTGCAGGAGTAACATGGACCCCTTTTGTGGAACATTTTTGTAGTTTAAACTGAAATCCATCACTAAATTAATTAATCAGTATATTTAAAATGCATTACTGTTGATCTATGTTTATATTGCAGTACCTAATGCATAATTTAATTTTATTTTATTTTATTTTATTTTATTTTATTTGATTTTATTTAATTATTATTAATATTATTATTGATATTATTATTATTATTATTTAATTTTTTATTTATTTATGATATCACAGAAATAGTTAATCAGTAAATTTAAAATACATTACTGACTGAGGTTGATATTGCAGTGCATAGCGTAATTTAATTTAATTTTGTTTTATTTTATTTTATTTTGTTTTTATTTTATTTTATTTTATTTTATTTTATTTTATTTTATTTTATTTTATATAAAAAAAGCAGCATCCATTGAGAAAAATGTATGAATTTCTCTTTTTTTAGAATACCCCTTCACTAATTTAAGCTGTATTTCAAGTATTCCAATTAACACAGAGTTGTAATGTAGTGCATGAGTCACATGGGCCACTTTATGGATCATTTTGTACTTTCTATTTTTATTTAATATGCAGAACAGAAGGACTTTTTTCCCCTTTTATGTTTCATGGAAGAGAACACTTAAACAAGTCTGGAACAACATGAAGGAGATTAAATGATGAATCAATTACCGTCCCTTTAAACACTCTCATCTCGTTTGTAATGTCTCTTTACACCGACAAGAACGTGTGTTTGTGTATGTGTGTTGTTTTGTGTGTCTCTACAGACTGCTGTGATTTCTTCGCCCTTCTCCTTTCATGTTTTCTGCTGGAGACAAGGTTGTTTTCTTGTGTCTCAGGTCATAAAAATCAAAACGCGCTTCTCAAAGCTTTATAGTCTGAGCTGCAACTCGGTGCTCACAAAAGTTCCCCTCAGAAGCTGCTTTTCCCTTTGTCCAGAATCCGTCCGGTCGCTCAGCGAGTGGATGAATCCAATCACACTGCTGGTTTGAAGCCCATTGACTCTGAAATATGATATAAACAGACAGTCATTGTTGTCTCTGACCGCATGTCTGTAACAGCGTGAGTTAAAGCACCCTGTTTCTTTACACGATTCACACAGATGAAGGACTGCTGAGGCAAATCAGGGATTGAATCAGTATGTAAGGATTGCAAATTATAATTAAAAATGAAACTAATAATACATGTTTCTATGCTTCAGTCAATCTTTAGAAGCAATCTTTACCATTTAGTGTAACATGCAGTGAAAAATGCAACCAGCATTCTTCAAAATATCTTATTTTATGTTCAGCAAAAGAAACTCATAAAGGTTTAAAACCATATGAGGGAGAGTAAATTTTGAGGTAATTTGCATGTCGAGGTAAACTTTACCTATAGGGGAGTAAACTGAAGTGAGTGAGTGAGTTTTCTAATACTTGATTCTGACTGGTTTTCAGTGTATGGTATAAAGTGCATCTCAACGGTTGTTATCTGGGAATAACATACCTTGGAATTGTGTGACTGAACGATCAAAATCAAGTATTCCAGAGGGTCTCATGATAATCCCATAATAACAACTTTAATAATAATAACATAATAACAAATAACAACAGGCTTCTGTGGGTACTTTGAATCATCAGTCAGTGAATACATTCACATCCATATTTATATACTTGTCTTTTTTATATACTACTGTTTTTGACATTTTGGCACCATCTTGTGAATAATATGTAGGTTAGTGTATGCTCCATTCAGCTGTTTTTGTCAGCATTGCCTTTAATTAAAGAATTAATAAACTATTATGGCTCAGAACAATGTTTTGCACCTAATGTTTACATTTTGTGGCAAGTAGCCATGTAATAGGAGGAATAAAGTACATCCAGTCAGTTGTTTTCAAATCTTTCATAGTCTTATACAACAGCTGTCCACTTCGGATAAGCCTGTTAGTCTGTATTCTTGTGAAAACAATTTCCAGAATGTGCATTATCTTTTACTTATTTCATAATTATCATCATATTTTTTCATCATTTATTTAATGTTAACTAAATTTTAGATTTTTTAATGTGTTTCCTGATTTTTCATGTTTATTAAAATTGTACGTATTATTATTTTTGCCTAAATATAGTAATTTGCATGTGCAAAGTTTTGGAATGGAATCTTAAGTAATTTTTTTGTTCTATTTTTTTTTCCAGTTTTCGTTTAGTTATATATATATATATATATATATATATATATATATATATATATATATATATATATATATATATACATGTTTTATATATATATATATATATATATATATATATATATATATATATATATATATATATATATATATATATATATAGCATACTATATTAATAAAAATATAAATAATTTTCATTTTATTCTCACTTCATTAAAAGGCCTGGCTCTTCAAACATTATTAATAATATCTATCGATTTGCACACTTTATAGCTTACAAATTATGGGCCCTATAATACACCCGGCACAAAAAGGTGCAAGACGTGTTTGGTGTGATGTGTTACTATTTTTAGACCAACACAACCCTAATTTTTACACTTTGCACTACGTTGTTTAAATAGTAAACAATTTGCACCGATTTTTGGACTCTTGCGTGTTCATTCATTCATACATTTTCTTGTCGGCTTACTCCCTTTATTAATTCGGGGTCGCCACAGCGGAATAAACCGCCAACCTATCCAGCATATTTTTACACAGCGGATACCCTTCCAGCCGCAACCTGGAAGGGCTCTGGGAAACATCCACACAAACATTCACACACACTCGTACACTACAGACAGTTTAGCCTACCCAATTCACCTGTACCGCATGTCTTGTGGGGGAAACCGGAGCACTCGGAGGAAACCCACGCGAACGCAGGGAGAACATGCAAACTCCACATGCTAAATGAGCCGAGGATCTAACCAGCGACCTTCTTGTTGTGAGCTGACAGCACTACCTACTGCACCACTGCATCGCCCTGACTCATGGGTGTTCCAGTCTAAAACAAGTGTTAAGGTGCATTGTTTGTGTGTTGATATTTTAAGAAACTGAAAAGTGCAATAGACCAGCTAAAAGTCCAGCGCAGAGCTCGTTATTTGTGCACCCTTAAACATGTACACATTGCTTAATACACACAGGATGTACAGCAACACACACATATCTTTACATATGAAAAAGAGTTAAAGGGTTAAAATATTACAAAACCATTATTTACTACATAAAAAACACTGCCTCCATGCCTTCTTCATCTTGTGGTTTTTTTTTTTTTTTTCAGTTTATTCGTGACAACTTGCACTTGTATAATGTTATTATTATTATCAGTATTATTTATTAAATGCATATTTATATTTGTTTTAATAAAAACAAGCGTAGATTTGTCCACCTGTTGGGTTTAGACCACACGAATTTGATGTGTGTTTAGATATAACTCAGTTTTTTTAACCACACTTTGTTACTATTACTAATTTATTAGTTTCCTGGAAATTAGAACTTAATTTAGAAATAGTTTTAAAACAAATAGTTGCGCTTAGCAAACTAAATTAAATATGTAGGCCAATTTGTGTTTTCAGTGGAGTGCGTACAATTCTGTTTCCTTATTCACAAAAGTAAAGAGTAAAAGTAAAGAGAAAAAAAGTAGAAAGGGCCAAATGGAGGAGTCTCATTCTTTATTTTCGCTGCAGATGGTCTGTTGAACTGTTTTCTCACTAGTGAAGGGTTAAGTTTATCCCCTTATTAAGTCCGCCATGTAAATACCAAATGTGCCATGGTGTGACTCAAATGACTCTTAAAGAGAATGGGAGAATCTAATGGGTTAAATGCACGTTATGCTCAAAACACACCTATAACTCATTAAGAGAATAAGCACAACCCTGTTAGACCATGCGCCATAGCGCAAACCATATTTTCCATCCTTAAAATAGCAAAAGTTATTTCAGACATGCCCTTAATGCTTTTGGGCCATGCGCTTTAGACTATGCACGTAGACCGTTAAAATAGAGCCGTATGACTACATTTATTTACATTTTCAAATAGCATTATGGGACATCCATCTATTCTCCGAAAAAAAAACACAATAAAACGTCAATAAAACACATTTTAGGGACACATGGGCTTTTTCCGGACCTTAATTTTGTTTCATCAGTTCGTAACAACAAGACGAGTAAATTGAATTCAAATGAAGTCCTTTAAACAATCCACTATTCTGATGAACAGCAGTCACATGTGAATTCAGAGTAGTTCCTTAATGGATCTTGAAAAGTCCTGATCTCTTCATCCGTATCTCTTGTATAGGTTGTGTCTTTTTGAAAACACACAGATTAATAACTCACACACATTCTTTCATCAATCAGTCTTCATACCTGGACCATGGATTGTGTGTTTGAACAGTTCTGTTTACCCTCTTCTTCCACTTAAATGCTCTGTCCTTAGACGGCTAATAGCTCCAGCACGGACACTTATAAAGTACTTAACCTGCAGATCTTTGTAAACATTATTGATCATAAAAAGTGATTTTATTTTTCTCCACATGATGACAAGAGTGGCTGTGGTTATCAGCTGAAATAATAACTCCAGCTGAAGACATTTAACCATGCAGGGTGAATGAGGATTTGCTCATCATGTTGCCTGGTAACCTGTAGGACGAGCGGGAAAAAGGCTAAATCCAGCTGAACGCTTGCTGTCCTCATTAGCAGATTGTTGGCTCCCGATGCTCTGCTGGAGATGTTGTGGATTGACACTGAATGTTTTCAGCATCTCGCTGTCAGTCAGTCAGCTCTCTTCAGGTCAGGATAGTAGAAACAGACGGGGTTTGTGTGAGGAAATACTTAGTGTTGTGTTGTCCTGAAGATGTTTGTTTTGTGATTTAAGATGTGCTTGCTATGCAGGTACATGCTGTGTTTGTGTATGAAACAGATCCAAAGCATGGGACTTATAAAATATGGGTTTTATGTTATTTATAAGGAACACCACAAGCATTTGACATTTGACATTGACATTTATTTTTACATAGATTTGTCAATTTGTATTTTTTGGTTTTGTGCTGTCAGAGGCATTTCGGAAATATGGATAACATATTTGGAAATTGATAACAAGGATAACAAAACAAATTCCTAATAAAGCTCTTTTTGATTCTGGTTTAAGATTTATTGAATACCATATTTGTTTTGTTTTGTTTCTCTGACAAAACTCGTCTATCCTAGTTGTAAGAGCAACAATCCAGTTGATTATTTGGAAAAGTGGCAGCAGGTAGATTTTTCAGATGAATCATCTGTTGAACTGCTTGCCAATCATCACAAATACTGCAAAAGACCTATTGAAACCCACATGGCCCCAAGATTGTCACAGAAATCGGTCAATTTTGGTGAAGGAAAAATCATGGTTTGGGTTACATTCAGTATGGAGGCATGTGAAAGATCTGGAGAGTGGATAGCAACATCATCAGCCTGCGGTATCAAGACGTGTGCTGCCCATTACATTACAAACCACATGAGATGGCAAATTCTTCAGCATAATAACACTCCTTCTCATACTTCAGCCTCCACATTAAAGTTCCTGAAAGCAAAGAAGGTCAAGGTGCTCCAGGATTGGCTAGCCCAGTCCCTAGGCATGAACATTATTGATCATGTCTGTGGTAAGATGAGGGAGGAGGCATTAAAGATGAATCCAAAAAATCTTGATGATCTCTGAGATTCCTGCAAGAACGCTTTCTTTCCCATTTTAGATGACGTGCATAAATGCAGTCCTCCAAGCTCATGGGAGTCACACACAATATTCATTCTTTTTCCACTGCACCATGACTTTATATTCTATACTGGACATTATTTCTGTTAAGTGACAAGACTTTTGTCTAAGCAAAGTCAGACCTTACTGTCCTAATTAAATAATTTAAAATCAAGGCATGATCATATATATATGATCTATATATGATCATGCCTTGATATATATATGACCCACCCTCCTCCTTCCTTAATCCCAACCAATTTCACCGATTGACCTGCCAACCCACTTACTTCCCTAAACCCAACCAACAATTTACATAAGCCGTCTAGAAAAAGAAAAATCCTTATCTGATTTTTACCACGTTTTTGGATTTTACCATATTCTCACCCTGTTATGAACTTGTTTACTTTATTTTTTGGATTCTGTTTTTGCCTTACCTGATTTCTGGAACCGCTCTTCCCCGGACTTGAACAAGGTCATCGTCATGCTCAGCTCCTTTCTGCGTCTTAAGTCCGCCGATGTACACGACGAGCTAACTGGACAAACTGGTTGCAGCTGGAAAGCCCTCCTCTTAGAAATGTGTTTAAAAAAAGTCTTCTCTCAGTTAGACTGAAATTGGGTAAAATTTAACAGGAGGGGCTAATAATTCTGACTTCAACTGTATATGTGTATGTGTGTGTAAAAGGGGTGAATGAGTGCTCTTCTTAAGGGTGCGTGCTCAAGTGCTCCGGGGAGATGGTGAAGACTGGTGAGAGTTCTGTTGTTGGATCGGTCACGAGCTGGATTCGGCTGTGGGAGAGACAGAGAGAGACAAGCGTTAGCGCAGGGAGTCATGGGGAAATGAAGCTCAGTTACCTCCTGTGTGGGGCTGGCTTTTATCTCTCCCTGGCTGATGAGGTCCAGCTGTGAGCGATCCGGTGCTGATGAGTTTCCAGCTGGGGAGAATTTGTGACCAGGGCGACGTGGTATCAGCAGACTCGCTACAATGTATATATATCACAGTTGCATATTGTATTTTATTTTATTTGACAATACTGAACTAAAAAAAAGTTGCATTACAAGTCATAATGTCATTCTTTTTATTTGTCCGATTCTTAACATTATACACCACCTGAATAGTGCACGTACTTTAAACTTATTCTATTATTAAATACGTTTTCACTACTATAATAGTTGCATTATTATTACCACTGAAAAAGACTACATGCATTCTGCTTTTTTTCTTTTTATTTATATCAAATATATTTTATTTATATATAACTTTGTGTGTTTGTCAGATTCCTGGATGGCAAGATTCTGGACATCAATAAGGAATTTCAGCCGTATCTGGGCGAGGGTGGGCGTATTCTGGAGATCCGCTCTCCTGATATAGTGGCCACGGTGAAGAAAGCAGCGCAGGCCGTGGGCTACACTGAAGGAGCTCTGCTGGCCCTCGCTATCATCATCATTCTCTGTTGCATCCCTGCAATCCTTATCGTCATGGTTACTTACAAACAGTGAGTACAACTTCAAAAGTGTAATAATAATAGTAATAATAGCTGTTAAATAATGAGTGTTAGCTGTTATTGTAAATTCACATTTATTTTCCATATGATCATTTAATTTTGTTACAAATTACACTGTTGTTATTATTATTATTATTATTATTATTATTATTATTATTATTATTATTATTATTATTATTATTATTATTATCATCATTATTATTATTATTATTATTAGTTGTAGTAGTAGTAGTATTACTATTACTATTACTATTATTATTATTATTATTATTATTATTATTATTATTATTAGCAGTGGCAGTAGAAGTAGTCATAGTAATATTAGTATTGTTTCTATAAATGGTAGTAGTAATTGTTGTATATTAGTAAGCCATGAACATAATAAATAATAATAATAATAATAATAATAATAGTAATAATAATAATAAAATATTTTATTTAAATTAATTTTATTAATAACAAACAAGCTGATTTTATTATTTTTCTTTATTATTTGTTAAAAATCACATTTTCCTCATTTTCTTTCATTTAACAAATGTTAATATATTACATATTTTACCATTTATATTCATAGTACATAAGAAAATACCATAAACAGGCAATTTGTGTCTAAATCCGAATTTTTCTCCAGTAGAAAATGTTGTCGACAGTCAAACTGTGGGAACTACACGTGTTTGCACACACTTAACCTACAGCTAATATTTTACATATGCATTTAATACATAAAGACAGTGTAATTCTCGCACTTTCCATCTCTGAGCTGCTCATGTACATTCCTATAGGCATTTTACTGTACAGTTTGTAACCGCTGAGGACAGGCTGGAAAACACACACACAGTAGGTGAAGGAGATGAGCTCAGTGTGCCAGGTATTAAAATGGCTTTTTTTTTCAGTAATTAGCCATGCTAACAGGCTAATCTCCCAGCCAGCTCTGTGTGAAAGCAGATTAATTATAAGCATTTGTGACATATCCCAGCCATTGGATCCATCCGTCACGTCTCCTGAAAGCCTGCAGCTCCTCCGAGATCCTGACCTTCTGCACACACACCGATGAGCCCGTCACCAGACATTGTGTAAATACATAACAGATGGAGAATCACAGGGCAAACACAAACAGCCAAACACACACACACAGACACACACACTTACAAATATCGCATTGAACAGCGTGTTGCACATGCTATGGCTATGTTTATATTAGTGCATTTCTGTTTTAATATGATGTTTTCGAATTGATTTGATTGATTTATTTGACATGGACGTCACAATTACGCTAGACAAACCATGTGCATTTAAAGCAGACTTGTTTATCAATTCTGTGAAAGAAATTCTCAATTGCTGTTTAACGGAAATATATTTTTCAGCACATTTTTAAACCTAATAGTTTTAATAACTTATAACTTACTTTAATAACTCACCACTTAAGAAGCAATATTTTAAATTATTCCAGGCAAACTAAAAGAAAGGCTAGTTCCAATTTTTTTTTTAAATATATAAAATACATAAAAAAATAATAATAAATAAGTAAATATATATATATATATATATATATATATATATATATATATATATATATATATATATATATATATATATATATATATATATATATATAATAACAATTATTATTAATATTATTATTATTAGTAGTAGTAGTAGTAATATTGCTATTTTTATTATTAATAATGTTATTATTAAGGCAGCAATCACATGTGGTACATGAGATGCATGGGCAATGGTCACACACAACCATCAATCATGTGTTTACATTGAAAAACAATAGAAATGTAGCGCATTGGAAAGGTAAAATGGAGGCTTGACATACAAAATTATATGATGTTAGTTCATACTGCCATTTATTTTTCACAAAATATATACAGTGGAAGGCAAAATTATCAGCCCTCTTGTAAAAAAAAGAAATCTGAAGTGCTGTTTAACGGAGATATGACTTTTTCCCCACATTTTGAAACCTATTAGTTTTAAAAACTCATTTCTAATAGCTCATTTCTTTTGTCTTTGCCATGATGACAGCACATAGTACTTAACTAGCATTTCTTAGGATACTAAGTGAAATTTAAAGGCTTAAATAGATTGATTAGTCAATCAGAAAAAAAATGGGGGATTAAAAATATTCACCTTAAACATTTTCTTTTAAAATTCCAGTCAATTTTTTTAAAGGTATTCCAGGCAAACAAAAGAAAGACTATTTCCTGAAGAAACAAATAATATTTTAATGCTCTTGCTCCATTAAACAACACTTGGGAAATATAAATTAAATTAAAATTAAATAATAATAATTTAAATTGTGCCATCAAATGAATTTCCACTCTACACAACTAAAAACTTAATGATAAATATCAGAAGACAAAAGTAGCTAAAATTTCATGAAAGTGTAACTTATAAAACCCAAATTTTAATGGCATTTATTACAATTAATATTAAATTGCATTACTTTAATATTAAATCACTTTGCTTATAAAAATGTAAGATGCATTGAAAGACAAAAATGCACAGTATAATGCACAAGGATATCCAGACACAGAGTGCCTGTAAACAGAAACTAGCAACGGTTGCCCCGCCTCCGAGCTCTTCTGATTGGTCCACTGCTATGAAACTGACAGTGATGAACAGCACTGCTTGTAAAAGTTTCAACTGACACAGCGTCTAAAAAGGCAGCAGTCACGTGTCATGCTCTTTAAAAGACATGAGTTGTGTGGGCTATATTCACACACATTCATCAATCATGTGTTTACATTGAAAAACAATAGAAAAGTAGCCCATCTGGAAGGAAAAATGAACCCTAATAGTCTTATAAACTAGATTACACATCTAGTATTACATTCTGATGAGAGTAAATCCTTTCATTATTATCTTTATTCAGAAAAAGATTTTAGTAGAAAGTCTGAATGTGTATATAAAATCTATAGTTAATATGCTAAAGCCTCTGAGTGCCAAATGAGCACTTGTATCAGTTGTATTAGTCTAAAATGAGCACTTGTATCAGACTCCAGGTTGTAAGTAATTGAACTTCTGTGACAATGAATAGGTTATATTTTATCTGCCATTTCACTTTCTTCGAACTTAAACAAAACTCAAACAATTGGTCATACGATCAGGGCTTAATGAATCAGGAGTACACACAATGATCCAGAGAAGCCAATCTGAGTGTAAATGTGGGCAATCACGACTCAGTTTTAATAGCTTAAATTTTGCTCTGTCCTCTTTTAAATCCAATGCTGAAGTTTTCAAATCGAAATGGACTCTGCAGTTTTCCCAAAGATCTAATTTTTCAATGTCTGGAATAGTGTGGATGCCATGTGTAACCTTAGCATAACCTTAGCTTTTTATTAAACAATGTAATCATAGCCTAAATAGTTCTTTTTTTAATATTTGACTCCTAAAGATGAAAATTAGAAGTTACAGGATTCAAAGAAACAAGATCTTGCATTTTGGTCTGAGTAATTGCTTTGTGGTTAAATAAGTAATATGGAGAGGCTGTGTGTTTGATAGCCTGCAGGAAGCCCAGGGTCAAAGCCAGAGAGAGTGTGGACGAAATACAAAGATAGGATGGAGATTGAAGGTCATAGAGAAAGGGAAAGAGAAACAGAGGTTAATGCTCAGAGCTGTATTGTTTCTCCACTGTGGAGATGCAGGATAAACAGGGGTTATCCTTCTGTGCTCTTATCACATTTTATCACATAGATACACAGACACACACCTTCAGCAACAGCTTCAAACACAAACAATCCTATGATCTCCATCTTTAACAATGTGGCTTGTGAAAATACAGTTTGGACTACCAATTTAATTATACTTGAAAATCAAAAGCATTATCATTTACTCAATGTGCTGATTAACCCAGTTAACCACAAGTAATTCCGTATAGAAATATTTGTTTCAGATTTGTTTTTGTTTTTTTTTGTTTTTTTGAAAAATACATGCACTGGAAAAAATATTTTCTCATTCAAAGATTTTGTCTTGTTTTGTCCAAATGTTTAAAATTTCTAAATCAATGAAAAAAATATGTAGTTTTGTTTTTTTAGAAATAATAAGTAAACTTTAAATGAGTTTTTTTTCATAAAGTAAGCTAAATTATCAGTCTAACCTTAAATAATCTAAAAAAAATTAAAACAAGATTATTTTACTTACTGTAGAAAATCTCAAGTGCGGTTTAACAGTGATGCCATTTTTTTCAGCACATTTTTAAATCAAATATACTCGTTTTTTTTGTCTTTGCCCTGACGAATAATATTTAACTAGATATTTTATTGACCATAAAAGTTGTTTTAAAAAAATTTAAATAGCTTTTATTACAATTAATATTAAAGTATATTAAGAAAAAAAAATCATGTTGAATTTGGCAACAAATCTTACATACACGGAAACAAATGCTTTTCTTGCTTAAAATTTAAAAAAATATTGTTTTGTATCCAGAAATAATAACTTAAAATGAGTTTGTCCCTAAAGTAAGCTAAATTGTCTGTCTAATCTTAAATAATCTAAAATAATATTATTTCAGACCTTAAAAAAAACTAATTGTTTTACTAACAGTAATTGCAGATTTTTTGTATCTTTATGGGGAAAAATAATTTTAATTCATTATTTCTCGAAACAAAACACAATTTTATTACTTTTCTAAAAAAATGGTTCTTGATTTGAGAATTTGTAGATATTTGAACTAGAAATGAGAAAATGTCTAAGCAAGAAAAGTATTTTTTTGCACTGTACAAGTCAGGTTTTTATTCATTTATTACTGGACTACAGACATTATGTTGTTATATTTTATAATAAACAGTTGAAGTCAGAATTATTAGCCCCCCTTTGAATTTTTTTTTTTCTTTTTTAAATGTTTGCCAAATGATGTTTAACAGAGCAAGGACATTTTCACAGTATGTCTGATAGTATTTTTTCTTCTGGAGAAAGTCTTGTTTGTTTTATTTCGGCTAGAATAAAAGCATTTTTAATTTTTAACACCATTTTAAGGACAAAATTGTTAGCTCTTTTAAGCTATTTTTTTTATATAGTCTACAGAACAAACCATCGTTATACAATACCTTACCTAATTACCCCAACCTGCCTAGTTAAACTAATTAACCTAGTTAAGCCTTTAAATGTCACTTTAAGCTGTATAGAAGTGTCTTGAAAAATATCTAGTGAATTATTATTTACTGTCATCATGGCAAAGATAAAATAAATCAGTTATTACAAATGAGTTATTAAAACTATTATGTTTAATAATGTGTTAAAATAAGCTTCTCTCTGTTAAACAAAAATTAGGGGAAAAATAAACAAGCAGTCTAATAAATTAGGGGTGCTAATTATTCTGACATCAACTGTATATTATAATAAAATCAATAATAGTGCAATAATAGGTACAAAATCAGGATTGAAACATGTCTGACACAGTCTCTTTCATATTATATTATACTTTTTAATACCGCTCCCCTGGTGTTATAGAATAGTTTTGGGTACGCTGTATTGTATTGAATGATGTTGTACTGTATTATTCTACTATGTGTTGAATTGTTCCTGCGCATAATCATCCACTAATTCTCCTTTCCTCTTCCTCTTCCTCTTCCTGTGGCTGCATGTGGACTCTGCGCTCAGATTCAAAGAGTAAGTTCAACTTCTTCTTTTTGATGAATTATTTGCCAGAGAGCTTGTGCTTTCATACCCTCGTTATTCAGTTCAATCCTTTAAAACAGGAGCGTACGAGGGCCAGTGCATGAATTGAGATGAAGAGCAGGGCACATTCTCTCTGATTCCAGCACAATAGCGATGCCTTTGAAAATGAACCCGAAATGACTGGTTTCATGACCTCATAGAGTACAAAGTGAGCCCGGTCCGCTTCCCTTCTAATAAAACACCTCATCTCAGTGTGAAAGGTGTTGAATAACCCATGATATTTTGCATCGCATGAATAAAAAGTGCCGGAACAGTTCAAATGAGAGTCTCCGCTCATATCCAGACCTCATATCCTGCGATAATAGAGCTGAAATGAGACTATTGAGGGAAGGAAACTCACTCTTTTGGGGGTGCTTTTTACAGGAGGCAGGCCGAATGTGCCAAAACTGCCCGTATCCAGATGGCACTTCCTGCGGGCAAATCAACAGGAGGTGGTGGTGGCGGTGGTGGTGGTGTCGTCGGCGGTGGCGGCGCTCAGACCAATTTGTACGAGGAGCTGGGAGACGGTGGCATGTAAGTCAACCTGTCCTAAATAATGCCTTCAACCTTCACAAACGACAGCAGAGAGGTGATTAACATAATGTGTGTGCGCTCATAGATGTTTACAGAAAATGAGAAAGTGTGTGTGTTGACGTATGTGTGGAAGAATGGTTCACCTCAAAAACAGTATTTCTGTCATAAATCTCTGCCATCATTCCCAACTAGGCATGGTACAATCACCTTTTTCAAGGTACAGTATATCAATGTTTGGAAAAGTCAAGGGTTTAAACTGGCCAAGTTTTCTGTAATACCTTTCCTAAGGTATGTGTAAGATTTTTTTATTTACATTTTTTTTTCTTCAGCAGAAAAAAAATATTTAAAGATGTGGTTTTAAATTGTAAAGAAATCTGTGTTTTTTAAAACAAATGAAGACAGAAGAAGTCAATGATTTATTTGAATCATTAAGCCTGACATGTTTTCTGCTCAAAAATATTTTTTAAAGAAATATATTGTGTTCAAAGTGGAAAAAAGTTTTAGTTTTTGATCCAGACAGTTAAAAAGAATATATATTTTAGAGCAGTGAGCACAATACCATGATACTGTGAAACCGTGAGGTTATCATACAGTCAGAATCTGATACTGGCCCATGCCTATTCACCTTATTTTCAGCTGTCGAGTGGGCGCTGCCATTTGAATCTTTTTGTCTCGCGACTTCCGGTCACATTCACTTCCATTCATTTTTTGACGTTAACAACTGCTCGTTACGCTGCTTGATGTTGCAATTTAATATTTTCTTATTATATTATGCTACTTGGTCTGTGTAGTCATGCAAACATTTGTTTGTTGAGCAAGTAGTTTGACCATTTTCTGCCGTTTGTTATTCCTAGTCATTTCTCCCATATGCGACTGAATCGGAAGTTCTAAGACAATCGCGAAAACAGGCGCACTTCCACATTTTAGAATAAGGTCAATTCCCAACCTGTGTAGCTTACTTGGACAAGCAAAATATACTTTAAATTTTTGTGCCAATTTTTTGTAATTATTTGCTAATTTTACTAGAAATGTGGTAACACTTTAGAATAATGGTTCATTAGTTATATATGTATTTACTAACATTAACTAGGAATGAATAATCTTATAAAGCAATTTTTAATCATAGTTCAACATTAACCATAACCAGTGATGTAAAGTAACAAATTACAAATACTCAAACTACTGTAATTGAGTAGTTTCTCAGGAATTGTAGTTTACCAAGTAGTTAAAAATGTGTTCTTAAGTACATTTTAGTGCAGTATTGGTACTTTTACTCCACTACTTTTCTTCAACCTGCAGTCACTACTTTATTTATTTTTTTTCTTGTCTCTGAGGATTAGAAAAATCAGTCCTGAGATAAATCGCATCATAATGAACTACCTCAAAACATGGGCGATTTATAATTGCAGCAAACTGTTTGAAAGCATTAAAAGTGTCCAAGAAGATGTACAAAATCGTCACACACAATGACCCAGAGACTGTTTAGCTGCATGTCACTGATGAGAAGATGACGGATGTTTACTGTATGATGACCGAAATGGCCATATACACCCAGCAGGCACAAGACGTCAACATGACATCAGATCGGCGTTGTACTCCAGCATCGTAGGGACGTTGCATTTTGTTTGGAAATGAAAATTGGGTTGACGTCAGAACTCAACGTCAGGCCGACGTCAATTTCCAATGTCCAACCTAAAACAAACCAAATATCAACGTCTAATGATGTTACAGCTTGACGCTGTGTTGCTGTTACCACTATGACGTCTATCCGAGGATTTTGGTTGCCATACCTGATGAATAAATGTCAGTATTTGACGTCAATAGGACGTTGGTTAAAAATGTTGACTTGACATTGGATTTCGGTCACTTTCTGAAAACCTAAAATCAACCAAATATCAACGTCATTTGACGTCGTTATTGGACAGCAAAATAATGTTGTCCTTAGATGCTGGCTAGACATTGAATTTTGGTAATCTGACATCACGACCAAATTTAACCTAATATCAGTGTCTAATGACGTTGTGTGCCTGCTGGGTAATAACTACAGTAGATGCACTACAGAATACTTCGTGTACACTCACGTTCACAAATTACATGTAAATCATCAGCTTTTTACAGCGTAATACTCACAAATCTTAAGTTCTTTTAAAAGGTCTAATTTTTACTCATACTCTGAGTAATATTTACAACAGATACTTTTACTCTACTTGCACTACATTTTCAGGCAAGTAATGGTAATTTTACCTGAGTATGATTTTTCAGTACTCTTTCCACCACTGACTATAACATTTATGTTACCGAGTTAACATGAAATTACGCTATTTAACTTAAATAATATTAACTAACATTAACAGAGATGAATAAATACCATAATAAATGTATTACTAATTGTTTGTTAATTTTAGTAAATACATTAACTAATGGACCATTATTTTATTGTGTTACTGCAATTTCTTACTAAGTATAGTTTCCATTTCATGCCATTCGTTGTTTTGATGGAGCAATAGTTGTCAACTTTAATTCTTTGTATACATACACATATTCTGGTCGTTTAAAAGCAGTGGTTTTCAACTGACTTGGCCAGGGGAACAAATGTTTATAGTCACCAAGCTATGACACAATAATATTTATTTCCTAAAAAAAATCCCCAAAACATTTCCTACAATTTTTGAAAAATGTAAAACACAATACCATGTTTAAAGCAGCACTGCATCCACCTAAAAAAAAGTCTTTAGTTTTTTAATTAATTATTTTAAGAGGAAGGTTGCGCCTGAATCAGTACCATTATTCTGTTGTCAGTGCACTGATTAGGGATGCGTTTCTTGAAAACAGCCATTAGCCAACTTAGATCACAATTTTTGTTGTTACAATTGTAGTTTAGAGATTTGTCATTCCAACAAACATTTGCAGAGCAAGGTCACAACACACAAAAAAGTTAAATGAACAAGGATCCATATGAACATAACATAATTTAAATCAAGTAATTGTGGGATACCAAAGTCAAATTTATACATTTATACAATTTATACATTTTTAACATTCCCAACAAAATTGTGGCTAGTGAAAATGCCAAGATGGCTAGTAATGTTGGACATTTACTAGCATTACTAGCCACAGTGGCTGGTGATGAAAAACCTAAAGTCAAGGCCTGTAAATAACTTACAAAAAGCAGTCAACAATACTTAAAAGTGATTGAGTTAAATAAACTATGACTAAACAAGATCAGCTTTCTCATTATCAGCCAGGCGTTATTGTGGGGTGATATTTGCACTCACACGCACCAGTCACGTGTGATATTCAGCAAAAAGCACCCATAAAATGATTCCTGCTTATAGTTACTGTTATGGTCCCTAATACAAATTTGACTTGAGAACTACAGACAACGTAACATAAATAAACAACGGTCAAAGTGCTCCAGCTAAATTATTTATTAACATAACATAACCAGCAAAAAAATCCTAAATGACAAGAGATGGGGAGCCCCCCCACCCAATAAACAATAAAGCTGTCACAAACTGTGGTGGCGTGGAGAAATGAGGGATTGCGAGAAGTTCGCTTCCATCTGTTTTAAAGGCCTGATGCCACCAAATCAACCAATAGAAAACTAATAAGAGAAAAAAGACAAACAAGATCAATTTATAGTAATAATTAAGGGCAGGAGTGAACGCCACACACAACACCTCCACCCCCAAAAATGGAGATTGGTAAACAAAACAAAAATACATAAATAAAACACCACCCATCTCCGTATGGTAATACGTGACATTGCATTGGCCAGCACATTATCTTTACCAGCAACATGTTTCATTTCCAAGTTAAAAGCTTGGACAAACAAAGCCTATCTCATCAAAAGTTGGTTAAAATAACGCGCTTCATGAATAAAGATGAGAGGGTTGTTATCAGTGTAGACAGTAATCGGTAGGGCCAGATGGAATCTGTGAACATTTTTTGCTATTTCTGCAGAGAATTTTGGTAAAAATCTGCGGATTTCTGCGGAATTATTTTGGGAGTATCATAACTAAAACCATCATATGTGTAATAAAAAATAATATCTTTTTAAACTTTTATTTAGTGTTTAAAATGCCAATCCAATTAGATTATCTTTATTTGGTAAACAAAGCAAGTATCTCATATAATATCTCTACTAAAAGACAGAAAATATGACTTTACAAACTGATGAACATCAGTTTCAGATGAAGTAAATCAG
Organism: Danio rerio; assembly: GCF_052040795.2. Taxonomy (NCBI): domain Eukaryota; kingdom Metazoa; phylum Chordata; class Actinopteri; order Cypriniformes; family Danionidae; genus Danio; species Danio rerio. The sequence goes on along the minus strand of NC_141033.1, from coordinate 43,804,823 downwards.
ATGAACATTTTCATATTAGTCAATAATATTTCTGTACTTAATTTAAAAACTGAATAAACTTAGATTTACTCAAGTAAATAAACAGAATTAATGATGGGCTAAAAATCTGCGAAAATCTGTGGAAAATCTGCGTAATTCTGCGCGCGCAGATTCCGTGTGGGCCTAGTAATCGGATAGGATAAAAATCCAATATAAACTTCAAAGTTGTTAAGGGCCAAAACTAGGAGAAACTGCTCGCTGCAGAGCCACTTGGGCTGAGGGGGAGCTTGAGCTCCAACTCCTCCTCCTATAAGCTGTTTTAATGCGTACACCCACCAATAACCCCAACCCCCAGTGACATCACTTGTAGAAGAAGTGCAAGGAAGGAGGAGCTGAGCTCAGGCCCTTGCTGGAGCTCAGCTCTGCCCAAGTGGCTCTGCAGTAACACTTGAAAACTAGCGCCAGAAATTCCTTTTCAATTGTGCAGTATGCTTTTAGATGTTTTTGAATTTTTTTTGAGAAAAGTAGCACACTGGATGCTCAACTTCTTCAAGCCTATCCTGCAATAGCACAGCGCCTGCCCCCACATTGCTAGCATCAACAGCCAATTTTACCACAATCTTTTTTTTTTTTTTACAAAACTAGTAGCAAAAAAATGTTCTAGAGGTACAATATATGAAAAAGAAAACAAATTGCTTGTGTTACATCCCAATAATTGTATGAAACCTGACCATGCTTGAACACAAGATTGTAATGTGTAATGTAATGTGTATTTTTATAGCGCATTTATTGTGTATGGCCATACACCCAAAGCGCTTCACAATCATGAGGGGGGTCTCTCCACACCACCACCAGTGTGCAGCATCCACTTGGATGATTCCAAATCTTTCACAATGTGAATAACTCTGCAGGCATGAAATAACATTATACCACCTTTTTAATGAATCCTATTGGAACTGCTTCTGATTATTATTGAATATGATACTTCTATGCAAATCAGCCCCAGCTAGTAGTAGTTATGGTACTTACTAATCAGCAGCATAACTCTGAAGTAATATCCAGCAAATGTCCCCACTTTTGCGCATACAGTTGAAGAGCATGAGCTGCGAACTGACAGATAAGAAAAGTTTAGTTTTTCTGAGGTTGAGAGACATTTATTTTATAATATTTTATGAAAGTAACATTAGAAAAATGATGCTGACATATAGCCAGACAACCTTATCTGACCACAGTTTTTTTCTGGTACTATTTACTTGAACTGGGTCAAGCTTTCATGCATGTTTTTCTAAAATAAGTTTTGAACCACATAAACACTCCAAACAAACCCTCTTATGAACCACAACCTACCAGTTAAGAAAAATATCATTAAATACAGTTTCAAATTCATCATTGGTGAGTTTGTATAGCTGTTTTATGCTGCTTTGTGATGTTTTCTTTTTCTCTAGTATTTTATGGAGCTGTCTGTGTATGCAAAACAAGTCAGAAAGCTCAAACATGTGGGCGACTTTAACTAAATCAAATTCTCCATCAAAAATATATAACGCCATGTGGAAATATTTGCTTAATATCCAGAGCAAATATAAAGTGCAGTAAAGTTTATTGAAGTATATCACAGAAGTGTGGAAGTTCTCATTCACACACACACCTAAAGCATCATTTTGAAAGGAATTGCAAAATTATTAGATGTAGTCATTGGTTTTGCACTGAATTTGTAAGTCTCGACAGTATGCAGTTCACTTTATGCAGTTATAGCATCGATATGAATCCTATTAATATAATGGATTGTTTGAATGATTATCCCACACAATCATTACATATTCATAAAGAAGCTTTTCCATTTTATACACTCTGCTGAATATCCTTCATGCTTCATTGAAGGTAGTCAGTCATACAGGTTTGGAATGACAAGGGCATTGAAAAAATGACAGAATATTAAAGGGTCATTTCACCTAAAAATTAATAATATGCTGGTAATTTATGCACTCTCAGACATTCCAAAATGAAATTTGGTCCCACATTACATTGTGTCGTTTATACCTGTGAACTTACATGGTAACTAGATGTGTAAGTAGTATGTAACCACAGTGTATGCACACACTGGTACATAGTATTTACTTGTGCAATACTGGTGTAACTACACACATGGAACAAAACACTGAATAGTATGTGTAACTTCAAATGTGTAACAGGACATTGGTAATAACACGAAAAAAGTACACATCTGTAACAAGAATTGCATAAATGCACTGTGTAACAACAATATGTACTCGCAGGTGTTTTCCCACTTCCACACCTATTTGCATACCATGTACCTCTGAACACTGTATTCGAATAAGAATGACAGAATTAACGCTGCATTTGAAGGTTTTACCTTGTGATACCAGTGTAATTACAGGGTAAATCCTCAGGATCTGTCCATTCAATATAAAGTGTAAAACGGTCACAAATTACTGTGTAATATAAGCCTTCGTGCAACTGTTTAACAACAGCTAACTTCTGGCAAAAAAGTATAAGCGTATATAGAAATATACAAATGCCTTATGATTATATGTTGGTTTAAGGTAAATTGCAGAATCACATCAATAATTCACATTAAAAGGGTAGTTTGCCAAAGATTGTGTTATTAATGTAGATTTTTTTTAGCTGAAACTATGAAAGCTTTGGGATTCATAAAATGCAAATGAAAAAACAAACATATTTAGCCTTAATTAATCAACACAGGCTCATTGTGAAAATGTACCCCCGCATACATTTCTGCAGAGCACATATTATGTAGCCAGAGCTATGTATGGCTGCATTTCCTCTTTAAAATGAATGCTATGGGGCGGTATGACTTAACCGATGGGTTCTGTTTATTTTCGTGCTAGTAGCTGACTGCTTACGTCTGTTTGGACAGCTTTTCCACTGTTACCAGTTTGTCTAGCAGCTCACCGTGTACATTAGCGTGCATGGGATACCTCTGTAGTTGACGGGGTTCGAGTTTGGCAAAAGAACGGTTCCAAAAAGCCGGTAAAACAAAAACAGAGACTAATAAAATAAAATAAACAAGTAAATAACAGGGTGAAAACATGGTGAGATCATGGTGAAAACAAACATGGTGAAAATCCAGCCGCCGCAAGAGCTTTTCTTTTTCTGGATTGCTTTTGAAAACACTGTCGGTTGGGTGTAGGGAAGTGGCTGGGTGGGTCAATCGGTGCTTTTGTAAACAGTATCGGTTGGGTTTGAGGGCTGGTGTAGTAATCGGTCAGTCAGTCAGTTAGCTAGTAGGTCAACAGCGGCCGCTGGGGAATTTACATTATTGGTGGATTTACGAGAACTACAAGCGCGAATGGCACTCGCGAGAGAAATTTGAGATCTCAAAAAGCACACACAGCAGCCTCTGGTGGATTTCCGAAAACAAAAATGGCAAAATAGACATAGCTTCTGGGAAATTTTATGTGATCTCCTGAAATGTATACAGGGGTACGTATCTATAAGCCTGTGTTGAAATTAATTCCATTGGCTTTTGACAAAGCATTAAGATGTTATGAGCCAATATTATACAATTAATGCACTGTAAAACAATTATATGACAAAAATGTCAACAACAAAAGTTTTTATCTTACTTAAACTTTATTTAATACATTAATCAGGTCTTTAGCTATATAAACTTTACATATTAAGTGTAAATATTATTCGTTTGACTAATTTAAGTTTGTTTGATTCAACTAAAAAATTTAAGGAAGAAATTTTTTTTACAGTGTGCAAGGCACTGAACATTTATTCAAGCATCATTATCCTAATGTTAATTTAAATTAATTAATTTAATATTTAAAAAGCCCATGTCATTTTCTCTTTAAAAATCCCATTAAATGCTTTGAAATTTGCCTTTTTTATTTAATGTTTAAAGAAATCTCAACCAAAACAAAAAGAAAGGGTGGGACATAGTATAGCACCTCTCCTTTTTAAAAAAGCAGCCAATAGCATTTTGTTTTTATATCAGCTCTGCTAGTGAGAGTGGTTGAGCTCAAGTGCATCAAATGAAAAGCAATGAGAAACTTCTTCCACATACAAACGCTTACAACAGTTGTAATCTCCCAACGAGACACACCACTGGACTCAGTCTGCTACATCTGGCAACACTAAGTATGAGGTGACACGAACAAAAATGTTGATCCGTTTAAGTATAAGTGACGAACTACAAGCTTTACATGTTTATATCAGTTGTATTTCTTCTAAACATGAATGTTGTCAGTGTTTTGGACCACACTTGCTTACAGGTACCTTAAAAGCTATCATACTAACATCTAAAAAAACGTTATTTTAATTTCATTGGACCTCTAATGTTCTGCTTAATTAAATTAAATATACAAATCAGGTTTAATAAGTTGACCGTTTTTTTTTTTTTTTCTGGCTTATCTATCGCTTTAATTAAGGTGAACTATCCCTTTATAGATTTCCCTCACTTTTAATATAAATTAGTGTTTTAGTTTAATTCTCCAGAGCAACATACTGTTCCTTTTTGACATCCTGAATGTTTTTTATTAATATTAAATTAGCTGTGCTTTTGGCTTTAATATAACATCAATGATTGGAGATGTGCTTGCTGGACACATGTGTTTAGTGCAGCAGGAGTCCATTGCCAAGCTAAAGGCTGTTGTGAGTGGAATGAAATGTTAATAGATTAAAAGATTATGGCCACAGCACAGCATCTGCGTCCCTCAGGTAAAGCCTTTTAAAGTGCTTTTGATTTAATGCAATCAAAACAAATGCAGTTGCTAACACAAATAGACAGGGGAAAAGACGGGGTTTTCTATTGAATCCATTAGTGTAGATGCTGAGATTGTTGGGCTGTGGGCCTGAACAGCAGTTTAATACCATCAACAGAAAGCAACATCAGGGCGGGCTTTGTTTGCTTGTGCGTTTGGCCAAAGCGTTTGTTCTTTTGTTGGCTATGAATAAAAAAATAGTAGCTTGTCAGCAGACTTGCAAAATAGTCTTTAAATCTCTCTTTAACACTCAGAGAGAAAGACAGATTCACTGATTGAATGATGTTTGTTTTAATATTAGCATTTTACCTCAAACGAAAAAAAAATAAGTAGTAAACACACACGTGTATATATTTATGAGGCCATCTAGTACATATACTGTATTTTAACAGTAACACAGTACTGTATTTTAACATTTACCCATTTTAATATTCAATTTTATTACTGTTTCTTAATTTGATATTTAAACAGATTTTTTTTTTGTTCCCATTTTTTAAACAAAATATATATCATATATTTGTGAAATATAAATCATATTTTGTGAAATTAGTTTTAGAAGGTTTTACTCTACGTGCTCACCGAAGGTGGCCAGAGCGTCAAAGAAAACATGCTTTCTAGTGTGAAAATGTTGCACCCTTTTTATCACATTTTTTAACTATGAAAGATCAAGTTGTTGTGTGGGTGAAATATTCTAAAGCAGTAATACTGTTTTGTACTGTCAATATAGTTACCAATGACATTAATGCACATTAGTAACTGGCCAGTAACTTTTTTTAATGTATATCTCTGTAAGAAAACATCGTAAATAATTGGAAATCCGGCGACCGCAATAACTAAACTCCTGGGTCTCTATCATACACCTGGCACAATAAGGTGCAAGACGTGTTTGGCGTTATATGTTGCTGTTTTCTGACCAATGCAACCCTAATTTTCCCATTTTGTGCCAAGTCGTTTATATAGCAAATTCATTTGCGCCGATTTGTGGACTCCTGGGTGTTCGAATCTAGAAAGAAGTTGTGTTAAGGTGCATTGTTGGCGCGTTGCTATTTTGAGGAGATAAAATGTTTTGGAAATTAGAACTGAATTTAGAAATAGTTTTGAAACAAATCTTTGTGCTTACAAAACAAAATTAAACATGTAGCCTAATGTATGTCTTCAGTGTAGTGCGTACAATTCTGTTTCCTTATCCACAAAAGTAAAGCAGTAAAGAGTAAAAAGTAAAGTAAAGAGAAAGTAAAGAGGTCAAAAGGAGGAGACTCATTCTCCATCCTCATGCTGCAGATGGTCTGTTTTTCTCGCTAGTGAAGCGTTCAGTTTTTCCACTTACAAAGTCCGACGTGTAAATGGCAAATGTGCCCTGGCGCAATGCAAAATGACTCTTAAATGGGATTTTAAGATGAGATTCTGGTTTAATGCACGTTATGCTCAAAACACACCCATATCTCATTAGGAGAATAAGTACAACCTTGTTAGACCATGTGCCACAGTGCAAATCATATTTTTCTGTCCTTAAAATAGCAAAAGTGGATTCGGACACAACCTTAATGCATTTGCACCACGAGCTTTAGACTTTGCGCCTAGATCATTAGAATAGAGCCCTTGGTGTTCCAGACTGTATTCTCTGGAATCCTCTCATGCGATGGACTTCTACATTCCAATTGATTGCCGCCATAACTCATTACCATAAAGTTAACTTGATTTCAACTCGATGCCCACACCAGTGAAGACACGCCTCACCACTCCTCATCGCTTATCTATCGTCACTGGCTCCCACTGAAAATTAATTCCTTTCAGCTACTTTGCTGTTGTCGCTGGTTTCGGTGTAAACGCACAGTTATAAATTGTTTTTAATTAGCTTGTAATGTTATTTATTCTGATCTAATGCAAACATGTTCATACCTTCGTAAATTTGGTGTGTTTTTTAACTGTTGTTTGTTATTGTTTTCTAAAATCAGGGTATCTGCGGGGTCTTAAAAAGTAAAAAATTTCTTACATTTCAAAAACAAAATTTTAGGTCTTAAAAAAAGGCTTAAATTCACTGAAATATTGTGTTTTAGGTCTTAAATAATGTTAAACAGGTCTTAATTTTGAAATTAACATTTGTAAAGCTACACAATGGGGCCAACATTGATTATTTCACTTGCAATCTCAATAACACCTTATTTTTGTTGCAAAGAGATACAATTCACAACAGTCATTAGACATTTGTACAGCAAAACCCCTAAATTAAATTCTCTATTTAGGGAAAGAAAACTAAAAACAATTACACGAACCCTCATGATAATACCGGGCCATTAGAAAATCTCCTTTGTGTTTAAGCCAGTATAAATCTAAAATGTTATTCTTGATGGTCCTAAAATGTCTCGACTTGATGAAATCTGCAGAATTCCAGAAAATGCATTTATATTCATTGATTATTGCAGTTTTAATTTAAATATGGGAAGTATTTTATCCCTCATAATGCTTTATCCCAGGTATTTACTTATTTTTAAATTCATTTCAAGTAGCATTTTTCTTAATGGTTTAAAACATACAGACATTTTTTTTTAGAATTGTTATTAATTTTGAGGTAAAATGTTACCAGTATCTCATTTACTTTGCCAATCCACTGAAATATTAATTTATTTATCATGTCACAATAAAAAATTCCATTTACATGGCCACTGAATGGTTAAATGGATGAGCTGTTGTATTTTCTCTCTATTTAACTTGCTCATTTTCACATCTCATTCCTCTTTACATCTGATACTAACATGCATTTCAATTTCAGAGCATATTTAGATACTATTTAGCTGGATTGCATTTATTTATGACCTTCCAGGGCTTTTCCCTAAAAATACCAAATACAGTGTATATTACTTTATGTAAATAACATGAAAAAACTTTAGCATTTACATATGTGAAACATGTTGAGTGTGCAGCCGGCTTTTAATCTAGTAATGTTTCTGATTTGTACCCCGAAAATGCATGTTAATCCCAAATGTGAACAGGGCTTTTCTGTGTTCAACTGTCATCACTTTCCTGTCTACATGTATTTTTCTTTTCATATTTCAGTCATTCTCATCTTCTCTCTGTATTTTCCAGGCTTGGACTACAGTGAGTAACATAAAATATGCTGTATTTCCCCGCAGTCGTCTTCTTACATTCTGCTAACAGTGTGTTTTAAAATCCCTCACGGTTCAGATTGTAGATTCTAGTCCCTGTGCAGCTGCTAGCAGATTTCCCTTACCTTTTGATCTGCATTTCAAGAAATACGTTGAATCTATTTGTGTTTAAAAAGAACAGCTATTCATTGACGATGACCAGAAATGCACAGATTTGTACAGTATGTGTGTTTGTGTGGCTCTGTAGTGGATTAAAGCGTTAGTAGTTTAGCTAGATAAAGCCTTCTCTTTCCGGCTGTTGTGCTTCCCCATGATTCTGTCCTCAAAGCAAACAAATAGACTTCTTGTCCTTCACTTTGAGACTGGCTGTTGTCACAGATCATCTTGATTGATGTTTGAACAAAGATTATGTGAACAGATAGGGATTTCAGACTGGTTTATGAGTGCTAGTATATGATATTTGCGCTTCATAGCTGGAGACACAATTTTGATTTTGGGCACACCAGGAATGCTTTTGTTCATCTTATTATGATGTGTTCCATAAAAAAAAATATTGAATGAATTCCTCTTTAATATCCTTTATTATTCCTCTCACATTTTCTGAGACTCTGATGTTGATGTGTTGAGAGACAGCACGGCAGTACCTGCTTTTGTTTTACAGGAAGGGTAATAATGGGATACTTTAAGGCTAAGCGAAATGGCCTAAAATCTAAAACACAATTAATTGAACACTTTACCTCGATTTAGATTATTGAATGATTATTTTTAATGCAGTTATTCATTAATTAATTAATTTATTATTTTTTTAATCATCGCTGTTTCTACTCAGTAACAATGCTTTAAATGCAAACACTCCCAGAAATAAAGGTACGTGAGCTGTCACTGGACTGGTACCTTTTCAAAAGGTAAACATTTGTACCTAAAACGTCTATAGTAATACCTCAAGGGTACATATTAATAACTTAAAAGTACAAGAGTGTTCCTCTTAAAATGTTTAGGTACTAATATATACTTTTGAGGTACCAATATGGACCCTTTAAGTACAAACATATACCTTCTGAAAAGGTACCACCCCAGTGACAGTTCTTGTACCTTTATTTCTGGGAGTGTAGCTATGAAAACTGAAATGAAAATTCTGTAATTAAATACTCACACTCATGTCATTCCAATCCTCTGAGACCTTCGTTCTTCTTTGGAACACAAATTAAGATATTTTATATGAAATTCGAAATATCTCTGACCCTCCAAAGAGAGCACTTTTTACTTTTTTGGAGTAAAAAAAAAAAAGTTTTTACAGTTTTTTTGTCTCACAAATTCTTATTGGAGCTTCATATAAGTACAGTTGAACCACTGAAGTAACATGGAGTGTTTTGACCATGTGTTTTGATTCCTTTTTGGACGTTGAATATCTCACAATCCTGTGACGGGTCAGAGAGCTCTCTAAATTCATCCAAAATATCTTAATTTGTGTCCTGAAGATGAATGAATGACTTAGAGTATTGAACAACATGATTGTGAGTAATCAATGACACATTTTTCATTTTTGGATGAACTAACCCTATATGAAGAAAATGTATCTTATATAGTGCTTTAGCCTTTAGCCCCATTGAACCCTACAATTCTAAACACAAAAAAATGCTCATATATAGGTTTTAAATGTCTTTTCATGCAAAAAATAAATAAATAAATTAACAGCTTAATCATTACAAGGGTAAAGCTAGTTTTGGTCACAAATCATGGTATTAACAAATCATAAACTAACACTACTAGCTTAACCCTTATGTGCTGTAGGGGATGTTATCATCTACTCTGGGGTTGATTTTGTGTCTTAATTTGGCCATAACTTTTTTCTGTGTTTCAGCTAGCAGAATGATTAAAAAAAAAAAAAAAAAAGATACACTGGGCAACCGTACTAACCTTTGTTATGTTCGGGATGAAAACATCCACTGAATTAAAATGCATCAGATATGTTTTTAAAATTATTTTTTGCATAAATCTGTTAATCAAGCTCAGTCCTGATCAAAACTACCAAAGTGTTTAGAAAATTACAGGATTTTAACTCTTTATTTGCCAAATTCATAAATGATGTCATTAATTTGGTGCAAAAACACACAAAATGACATTTTTTTTTTACATAAATAGTAAGTGAACTGTATTTTTAAAAATCTTTTATCAAATTCTTGCACATGGTAAACAACGTTGCCTTTTATCCATTGTTTTTGATTAATTTACCTTTTTTTCTCCCTAATTTACTGTTGGTGGCTGTTTTTGCCCCATTGACTTATATATTAACCACATTTTTTATTATAAAACCATGACAAGATGTACAATTCACACTTATATAATCGTCAGTTGGCACCATTAACCCTTTAGATAGGCCTGTGCAAAAAAAAAAAAAAAAAAGCATATTTCTGGATATTATATGGAGTATAACAGCAAATTAAAGTGTGTGTCCGAGTGTGTGAGAGTGACCTTTACGCACTTATTATTGTGCCTGAGAAAATCAAAATATGCATCTCAGCTCTTGGAACTACATGGAGTAAACAAAAACAAAGACTGTATTTATGCGCCACCAAATGTGGTTTAAATGGAAGTCAATAGGGCAAAAAACAGCCACCAACAGTAAATTAGGGGAAAAAAATAATGCATCAAAGTCAATCTTGTTATTAATCATTCACATGTCCAAGCATGTGATAAAAGGTAAGAAAAAGTCCACAACAGGGTATATGCGGGAGTATACTAAAGGACTTTTAATTTTTCAGTAACCTGGGTAAAGCGATTCCGGTAAACTGTATGACATTACAAAATCAGTGCGTTTAAGGTCTGTTTTCTTTAAAAATCAGCGATCTCCACTGGCTGAGTGATATCCGATATAAAGTGGGCCTCAGATTGTACAAGAAGCACTGCATTAAATGACATTTTTCCTCACCATGTCTTTAAAATATGAACATTTATTTTACCCCATTATATCTGCGCTAGCCTGTCGATCGTGACGGGCGCGTGCGTTTAAACCGCTTTTTGTCTCGTTTTAGGATTGAGCAACTAAATGAATGGCAAAGTGTATTTAACTGATTATATTTTAATTACATTACAATGTTAATACTGTAAAAGGAACTGTATGAAATGGAAAAAAAAAATCACATTAACTGTTCACCGGATGTTTATCAGTATGAAAAGAAACACTAGCTCTGCATATACCCTATTCATTTCTATGTTGAAAATACGTTATTTTGTGTTTTTTCAATAAATCAGTGACATGATTGTGAATTTGACAATTAAATAGTTAAAATCCTATAATTTTCTAAACAATTTAGTAGTTTTGATCAGGACTGAGGTTGATTAATAGATTCATTAAACAAAACAAATAAAGGTTAATAAACTATTAATTAACTGTTTAATAATAGTTAGTAAGGTGTGTTTAGGTTTTGGGTAGGATTAGGGACGCAGAATAAGATCATACTTTATAACTACTAAAGAACAGATAATATCTTAATAGGCAGGCAATAGGCCAGTAGTTAATAGCATAAATTGTGACCTTAACTAAAGTGTTCCCCATATGACAACTTTGACTCGTGTCTGTTTTGCACGTACCCGGTAGGGCATTAAAAATGCACTAAATTGAATGCAGAATAAAGTCTCCTGAAGTATTAGCTAAATCATCAACTATCAAATACATTCTTCAGTTTGTACAAAGTCTAATATCGTAAGCAAATTTGTTAGGTTTAGTTCTTTCAAAGCCCATTAAAGTGAAGGATTTGTTTTGTGTAGTGGCTCATTAGCACGCTATGCTCCCACGGCTGTTCTCTTCCTTCAATTCCTTCCCATCTCTTTTCACACACGTGCTTCATTCCTCTCTTCTTTTGGTTTTCTCTCGTGGTCTGCAGAAGACGCAGAAGGTCTGTAATCGAGGAGGCGGACAGACAGAGCCTCATACGAAACTTCGCCTCGCGTGCCATTGCTGCTCACAAACAGACCACTGGAAACGGACAGATGCGCAGCAAGCTTCCCAAATCAGAAAGCGCCATCACCTTCCTGTCAGACGAACGGCCACTCACTACTCAAAATCCCATTTTCCAGGATGGCCTATCTAGTAGTCCGGAACCTAACTTGGAGGTCCGAAGGATTAGTGGTTTTCTGTACAGTGACCCACCTTCTCCAACAAGCCCCTGTGGTCAATTCACCTCATGGTCACTGCCATCCAGAATTCGAGGAAGAGGATTTTACAGTACTCTGCGCAGACAAGCTCTCTGGGACCCGGCCCAGTGGGAGGAGCAACAGCTCAAGGCGGAGCTTACAGACAGCAGGGAGGAGCTTGATGCAGATCAAAGTGGTCGGAGTACTGAAACAAAACTATCAGTCAGAGAACAGGCCAGACAGTTTGAGGCTTTGGCTGATCGAACCCCCAGGCAAAGTCGTGACTCTTACGCATCTTTGGATCCTGACGACCCACTGCTGGGCACCATCATGCTTTCGTATAGTACAATTTCTGTTGGCAAGGACAGCCCGCCATGCATTATCATAACAGGGGACGATGGTGAGACTCCTCCTCCACCCACAGCTCAGCGACCGACTCCACCAGTTGTGAGGAAGTTCAGCTCCAGCATCTCAAATTACATGACAGTGGAGCCTTGCGAGATTTTGTTGGAATTCATATCAGACTTTCCAGGGAGCCCACCTCCATCCCCTCCATCTCTTGTCCCATCACGCTCTTTTCTTTCTCCTCCATGTCTGGAACTTGACTGTACCCCGCCACCGACCCCACCTCCCATCCAGTCTCCGGAAATCCCTGTTCAGTCTCCGACATTTAAACCGAAAGGCATCCTGAAGAACTCTGACAGATTCGGTTGCAGCCCTGATGTTAAATATGACAACAAGAACGATGTATATGCCAGCCAATCAGAATCAGACTTTTGTGCTCCGCCCTCAATCCCAGCAGAATAAGAGGCCCCGCCCACATCAGACTTTCTTTTCTGAACTCTGGAACTCTTTTCATATTTTCTTTCTTAAACTTTCTCTTTCATTATTTACATTTCCTTGAATTATTTGTAGAGCACTTTACTTTGAGAGCACTTTATAGTAAATGTAAACATTGTTTGTGGCCATTGCTTAAAAGTGCAGTAGGTGATTGTCTTCAGAACCATTTTGTGTTGTGCTGGTTGAAAGTCTCTTCACAGTCCAAAAGTAATGATTAAAGTAAATGATCTAAATATGTTAATAAATATTTTTTAAATTCTGGGTGAGGCGTAAAACTAAAAAATGTTCATCCAATTAAATAGAGTCGGGCCGACATCTCTCATAATTCCGATAAGTAGGTCAAATTGTCTGTCAGCAAATGCAGATTTGAACAACTGCGCAGCCGTTTGTACGCAGCTCCACCGACCGGCATTTTAGGATTTGATTAGATTAGATTCAACTTTATTGTCATTACACATGTACAAGTACAATGCAACGAAATGCAGTTTAGGTCTAACCAGCAGTGCAATAGCAGCAAGTGCAGGATACAGGTATAAGGTATGAAGTGCAGTTATAGAAAAACTATAGTGATATTTACAGATTAGCCATCAACAGATTTACAATATATGAATATATGTGCAGGTTGCTATTACTAATCAGTAGTGTGCAGATACATAAGCATGATAACAAGTGTATATGTTACAATATATGAATATATGTACAGGTTGCTATTAATAATCAGTAGTGTGCAGATAAGCATGATTGCAAATGTATATGTCCAGTCGGTGTGTACATAATTACAGATGTCCATATGCAGTGGGTATGTACAGTTCAAATAAGTAAATCAGTGCAATGTGGTGCAGTGAATATGTGCAAATTTTAAATGTGCAAATGTGAACAGTGCAGTTAATGTGAGGAGTTTAAGTTAGAGGATAGTGGGGGGGTGTATTGGGGGGGAGACGTGCTGTGCATAGACGTGCTGCGCATACACGAGAGAGAGAGAGACATGCTGAATCAAAACTTTTTAAAAACCTGAATCAATATTGGAGTTAACTTTGCACGCTGGAGAAAGAATGACACAATGGCTAAAGAATTTCTCTTAGACAGGTAGGCCTAATGTTCTGTTTTAAAACTATTTTAGCTTCATGCAAAGCTGATGTAATGTTAGATGTTTTTGTTACAAATGGGTTATATCTTCACAGAAGTGTTGTTCAGCCACTAAAATCTTCCGGTGAAAGATTAATGAGACTATTTTCAGTTTCAAAGGTCCTCTTAAAGCATCGATAATGTAGATTTTACTTAGTTTAACAACAAAACACAAGTAAATAGCGCTGTTCCGCCTAGTCTCTCCCTATATCGTTTACCATGCAACTCTAAATATTCACTCTGAAATAGCATGTCAGTTTGGCTTAGTAATGAGTGTAATTCCTGCACGCCGCCGGACTAGTCGCTTTTAACACATGAGAGTGGGTTCTTTTGGCTGTGCTCGTGTTTCAGGAGGCGTGGCTCTAGGCGGCAGGGGAGGGACTTTGATTCAGAGATTTATGCTAAGCTGTTAGCATTGTGGAAGATCACCTACTGCACCTTTAACTTACAGTATAAATCACTGCTTTTATATAATAATATTAATAATAATAATAATAATAATAATAACAGTTATAATAGCAGCAGGTAAATCATTGAGCCAGTGCTCATATCAATCAAATACAAAACTACAAAAAAAGGAGGAAAAACATTTTTGATAGGAATGTTTAGTTGTATATGATCATAATTGTTAACGTAAATAGGAATATTATTTTTATAAGAACTGTTGTATGGATTAATACAGATTCTTTTACATGTATGCATTTAGAAGACATTCGGTTGAGCAAAGGTGACAGTACAGAAATTTTTATCATTTGTATTTCAAAACACGCTGTCATATGGATAATTATACTGTATGGATAAAGCTAAAACATCTTTATGGTGTAATAATGTTTCCAATAGTACTGTTTTTAACAGCATAGGCTTATTCTGAAAATGTATCCCTATATACATTTCTGGAGATTGTGTATTATGTAGCCAGAGGTACATATGGCTGCATATCATCTTTAAAATTAATGCTATGGGGCGGTATGATGCTGTTCCTTTTCGCACTTACCAGCTGACCACTTACCTCCTTATGGACAGCTTTCACGCTCAGGGGCGGACTTAACCAGTAAGCGAGGTATGCAGCTGCTTAGAGCCCTGGGAAATTAGGGGGCCCCAACCAATGCCAAGAATTGCCTAAATGAATCGTATAGCTCATTAAAAAAAATCTATTTAAATCTATTTTAACATTAGCTATGTTTCCATCCAAAAATGTGAATTAACTTTATGCGCAAAACTGGATTTAGATTAAAGACATGCGAATAAAGCAGCGTTTCCATCCAACGAGTCAATGAGAACAAAATCGCCACTTCCTGATTGTCTGGCGCAAATTATTAACAGTAAAAATAGAATTAGCTGCGATAAGTGAATCTGCGTGAATCTTTTCTTTATTTAATAAATGACTTGCACCTCAGAAGGCAATCCTGACACGCAGTGAACACGTGGTGGTGTCTGAGGCTGTGAGATGTGGAGCACAGATGCTCTTGATTCTGGAGGTCATTAATAATATAATAACACTAATACTGAGATGGTTGAGGCGTTTTAGAATGACCAAAACAACATTTCAGATGTTTTACAGAGTGCCCATTCACACACATTTTTATCATCACATGATCTCTTATAACAAAATCTTGACCTTTTTTTAATGCGAATCCTGGAATTTGCTCGATAAGTGTTTCCATCACAGTTTGCGTGCATTTTTTTTTCTTATCGAATAAAAGGTTTGTTCTACTCAGTGATGTACATTTTTTATGCGCATTTTCAACATTTATGCACATTTTGGCTTTCCATCAACCGGCTTTTTATATGCATATCTAAAATGCGCATAAAACTGGATGGAAATGTAGCTATTTATAATATATTATAATAAGTTTTTATATGATTTAAAATGATACAATTTTTATGTTTTTACTTCTTTTCTAAACCGGGGGCCCTCATGAATAATGCAACGTTCCTTACATTCTGCACATACAAATATTTAAATCTAATCACAAATATGGCTTGTTCTCAAACTAACTATATGTACAGACATATATATATTTTTATTATTTGTGACTTTATTGTATATTTAGATTTTTTTTAAAAAATATTGGTTCTACTTAAAATATATATATTTTAACATGCATTTAAAAACAAAATCTACTGAGAAAAGTGCTTCAGTGCTTCGGCCCCATACCTAGAATTGCTTAGAAATCCGCCCCTGTTCACACTGCAGTTCGTCCAGTTAGCTCGCCATGTACGTCGGCTTACTTGAGATGCAGAAAGGAGTTGACGAAGAATGCTTTCACAAAGCAGGTGTGACAAAAGCCAAAAAATAAAATAAACAAGTAAATAACAGGGTTGGAATGTGGTAAAATCTGAAAACATGGTAAAAATCAGGGGGCTTTTCTTTTTCTGGATTGCTTTTAAAATCAGTTGGGTTCAGGGAAGCGGGTGGGCGCTGGTCAATCAGTGTTTTTTAAAACACTATTGGTTGGGTTTAGAGAACAGGGTGAGTCGGGAGATCGGTCAGTTGGTCGGTCAGTTGGTCAGTCAGTCGACAGCGGCCTCTGGTGAATTTACATAAGAACAGCATGAATGAAGGGCACTTGCAAGATAAATTGGTTTCTCAAATGCATACACTGCAGCCTCTGGCGAATTTGCAAAAACAAAAACTGCAAAAAAACGTGTCTGCTGGGATATTTTTTGCGATCTCCAGAAATGTATATAGGGCTACGTTTTCAGAATGAGGTTGGTTTTTAATGCAATCTTGGTGAGAATATCTTACCAACCTCAAACTTTGAAACAGTATTGTATAGTTTTTTGTTTTTTTTTTTTACTTAAAAATGTATTATATATTTATATTTAAATTTATAGTTGTTGTTTTGCACAAAATGTATGCACATTTATTTTTAGCCACCAGTTTGCACATTTTATGATGAAGAGAGTTTTATTCTATAGAATATATTAAATAAAATGTACTTTGTATCAGATTTATGAAATCTGTATTTGTAATGTTTATGAATACTTAAAGTTTCACAGCTGACATGTTCTGGTATGGTCATCATGTGACTGTGAGAGAACTCTTCACTGATGTTGAAGGAGATTGTAATCAAGTTTGACGAGGCCGGGGCTTATAATTACACATCCATTTTTCTTTAATCAGTTTAGCACAGTCAGAAAAAAAGGCGGCGCAGCATTAGTAATGTCAATGGAAAAGGAAGGTCATTTCAGAGGAAGACACCGTTATAATGTGCTTTAAATGGAATATGGAGGACTGGTGAATCATTCACAACACAACCAGGAACATGCATTAAGAAAAGTAAACAGGGTTGAGTCTGAAGGATAAAAACGGGTCATTATTTTCTCTTTCTCTCCGCCGTTCTTTCACTCTCACTAACCCTTTTTAAAAGCTGTCGAGAGTGCCAGACCTCCTGAAGCTCTCCTGTCTCGCTTCAGTCCTACGGATGTTTTTGCCCTTTCACAAATTCAAGCAGTCAAGAATCACGTAGAGATTAAACAATACAGCTAATCGTTTCTGTGGCGCCTGGCAGGAGGACGTTTCCCTGCTGAATTCACCCCATCAGGCGCACAGTCAATGCCTCTCCATTCAGACAAACTGTTCCTACAATATGTCTGCAGGGGTTTGCAGATGGCGTTTCCCTGGTGCGTATCGAAAAATCTGTAACAAATCTGTCATCATCCTATATGCAAATCCAGACAGACATTTACTAATGTGACCTCTTTTGTTCTCAAGTGCTGCATTGTTTCGTTTTCTTTCTTTTTTTTCACTTTAACCCTTGTCTATTGTTCAGATTGACTACCCTTTTGTTATGTTGGCAGCTGTTCTTGCCCCAATGACTTCAAATATAATACATTTTTATTACAAATACATGGCAGCATTAAAATCATGCATTCTTGATTGTTGGTGGTTTTCCTTGTTGGGTATTGGTCAAATGTGTCATTTCCAATGTTGATCATCAGTAGGCAACATTAACCCTTTAGGTGTAAGGGTCTGTTTATAAGTCTTATGATTGAACTAACAGCATGGGGTGAAGATTAAATGCATGTAAGCCTTTTTAGCACATGTGAAAAGAAATATGTTTATTTGTTAAAATTTATTTTAATTTGTTTCCAATTTAGATTTGTCTAATTCAAGCTACATTATGGGTCGTGATTAGGTTTAATTTAGATTGATTAACCTAAGAAATCCTTATTTTCAGTTAATGGTTCATCGTTTACCCAATGTTGCTTAGAGTCAGTATGATGACCAGTTTCATCTGCTCACGGACACATCCTCCACATTCCTGGAGAGCCATCTTCATGCAGATTTCAGTTGCTACCCATACTAAACACACCAGAACAAATTAATTAGGACCTGAATAGCACGTGATAATTACAGGGAGGTGTGTTTAATATGGGTTGCAACTGAAATCTGCAGGAAGGTGGCTCTCCAGAAACAGAGTTGGCCACCCCTGCCCTAGATTACATCAGATTAAGTCAGTGATTGTCAGAAATCAACAGGTCACTAATGCTGTGCGTATGCTCCATCAATTGAGCCTGAATGTATGACTTAAGTGATTTCAGGAGATATTACAGTTAAAGAAGAATTTCACATTTCTTTGTCAGGCAAAGATTTTCCATTCCAATTCACATAATTTAACAAAATAAGCCAATCAAGATTGTACAACATTAATTCTTCAAAGATACATTTAAAAGGTAGAGACTAATACCTGACCATGTAGAAATACATTGCAGCATATAAGTCGTGATGCAGAGCTCAGAGACTTATACACTGCAATGGGGTATCCTGGCTACCGAATCCCACAGACACTTCTCCACATTTCCCTTAAATACTCAATTCACCATAAATTCAAGACAGTAAAAGCTTCACCAAGACTCTTGCCTGGTCATGAGTTGATGTGAGGACCATTTTCCCTGGAGTGAAGCTTCTGGCAAAGATCTTGTCAAAGTCAAAACCCAAATTAACTAATATAAGGGAGATTGTAAAATATCACAGTGCAATTTGGACCACTTTACCAATCACATAAAGACATTTAAAATGACACCAAACATGAATATAGAGCCACAAAATACACACCATATTAAAACTTAGACATTCTGTGTGGAATGTGAGTTTTAAAACTGTATGAATAAATGTGCCTACATAGTATTTTCATAAGACATATTTAAATAAGTGTATCGCTCGCCTGCATACAGGCCGCTTGCCTTAGTAACAGACGACAGAAGTCTATCAAATGCCTGCAAGTTCCATCATGGACAGAGCAACATTTAGTATTATTTTTATGTCACAAAGTACAGCGTAAAGCAGCCCTTACAATCACATCTGCTATGCATTTTATGGAGGAGTGTAAATATTGTATTTATGACAAAGTTAAATGAGTTCAGATGAAGAAAAAAACGATGAAAAATCACTTGATCACGTTGAAATGACAGTTAATATGTATGTATTTTTACACATTTATTCACACGTTTGCATTACTAAGAGCAGAAAAGAGACAGGCAGCACTGGTGCGCAGGATCTTCAAAATGTCATTTAATTAAAGTAAATGGTCAACAAATTAATCTGTCTCGACAGTCTTTACATATGTATGAATTATCTACACACAATATGAATTTCCAATTAGAAAAATACTACAAACTATAAAATACTATTCATGAAAATACTTAAATCACATGCAAGTCCACCCAACACAAGCGAGCTGCGCTCCAGACTAGCTAATCTTGATGACGTATAGTCTCCGACACCACCTGTAGTCCCACTTAGCACCTTGATAGCCACCGTCTTCTTAAAGAAGCATAACCGATTTAAAAACTCAATAGTCTGATGAAACTGATGTTTTATATCGTAGAACAAAACATGAAAGTATCTTAAGTTTGTGTTAGCCACGAACCTTATTTAAGCGATTTTACTGAAATCCCATTCAAAAGACCCACTGACTTTGGGACGAGGAAACTGGAACTGCTAAAATGCTAACTCGTCTCCAGGTTTTTGCGTACAAATTGACGTCATGGTTCCTCCACTCCATTAAGACTCAAAACCACCGCAGAGTTGATGAAAACACTCCTATCAGCACACAAGAGTTAATATAAAAACGTAATATTTAGTTAAGGAACTATCGTATAAAACACAGATCACAGGACTGCGGTCCAGGGGCCTACTGTACAAAGACTTGTGTTGAATTCATACTAAAACATTGCGTACTTTGGCAAAACCAAACAAAAAAAGCTATGGCAAAAGCAGGCAAGAAGAGAAACTTCACATATTGTGAATTGGAGGTGCTCCTATCGGAGGTAGACTGGAGAAAAACTGTGTTATTTGCAAGTTTGTCCTCTGGAAATGATAACAAAAGAAAAAACAAGAGCACCTTTCACTCAGTAATACAGGTAAATATCTGGAAAATTTCTGGAATGACTTTACCGGAAAATTCAAAAAAGCGCTGTTCACACAGGTGAGGATGTTACGGAATTTTTCTGGAAAAGACCGTTCACACATCCATTCCAAAATACCGGTAAATTCTGACATCATTACCCTGGAATGAGCTCTAAACGGTTGTGCTTGTATTTGTAAACATTTGACTACATTACAAACTCTGTGGATGGATCAGTATTGTGAACAACTCTGATGAAAACATATAGAGAAACACTTTTGCACGTCTAAATGTACATGATATGTGTGTGTGTGCTGGTGCTCACAGGCTGTTTCACGGGCACACGCAAAGCTTGAAGGTAAACAAACAACGGCTTATCGATAATTATTTACACAGTTGGCATTAAGATGAACATATAAACGTTATCTGACTAACTTCTAGCAGCTAAATGTGTCTCTGGGAAAATATTCAAAGGCTTTTATTCTCATAAACTGCGCGGACGTGAATGCGTCTGACTGGTCTGATTGGCTAAAGCAGACGTCTCATGTCAGCACGTTCTAGACGTGCACGCGCTCTTTCCGGCAGTCTTACTTCTGCGTTCACACAGCGCTGCATTCCGGAAAATAGCCAGAACGAATTTATCTGTATTTTCAAAAAGGGCCTGTTCTCTTTTCTGTAATTTTCCGGAAAGGTCTGTATGTGTGAAAGGGGCTAATGTAACAATGTAAGTCAATGGTTACAGGTTGACATCATCATTTTACCAAATACGACGTAATCCTGTATTAACATTTGTGTTGATCCAGGAACATCATTTTTGTTGGAAAATGTAACCCATAGCTATTCCCTACTCTGAAACCAACCATAGCTGTACATTATTCCCAAAATCAGAGGAGAATAATAGTTGGATAACACTTATGTAGAAGTGCATAAAGCTAAAGTTTCCAACATTTTTCAAAATAGATTATTTTATGCTCAATAGATAAAAAAAAAAAAAAAAACTAAGTAACTTGACAAGAGGGAGTAAATGACAACCGAATTGTCAGTTTTGGGTGAACTATGCCTTTAAGTGTGCGCTGAATGGATGCTGTGAGGAAATGTTGTGTCTTATTTTGTAGGTCCAGTGAAACTGCTTTATATTCACACGACTTGCTCAGCAGGATGAAAGCGCAGGCCATGAGATCTGGGGAATTTAATTAATCAATCGATGAATCTGCCATTGACATCACTAACCTTAATTCTCTCTTTTCTCTCCTCTGTTCGTATTTCCCTCTCTTTCTCCTTCCTTTCATCATAAAAATACAACATCTCTCCTGCTGCTCCTAAAACATGAGAGCACTTCTTCTGAGGATCTGGCTGTGGTGTTTTTGCATTTTTAATAATGGATCAATAGTTCATTTTATACTGATATGAAGTTTGAGGAGTCAGTGTGTGTGTGTGTGTGTGTGTGTGTGTGTGTGTGTGTGTGTGTGAGAGAGAGAGAGAGAGAGAGAGAGAGAGAGAGAGAGAGAGAGATCCATTTCATGTCCTTCCTATTTATGTTTCTTTCAACACTGTAAAAATGCTGGCTTCCACGTAATTCCTACATGTTGTCCCAACACAAGTCGGTTAAGTTAATTCATTCATTTCCCTTCGGCTTGATCCCCTTATTCATCAGGGGTCACCACAGCGGAATGAACCACTAACTATTCCAGCATATGTTTAATGATGCCCTTCCAGCTGCAATCCATCACTGGGAAACACCACACAATCTCATTCACACCCATACACTACGGACAATTTAGCTTACCCAATTTTCCTGTACCACATGTCTTTGGACTGTGAGGGAAAGCGGAGCACCTAAAGGAAACCCACACCAACATGGGGAGAACATGCACAACAAATGAACTCCATACAAAAATGCCAATTGCATGAGCCATTGTGCCACCTACTAAATTAAATCAACTCATTTTAGATAAGTAGTTTGAACAAGAAGGAGTGAAAGTAGCATGATATAAGATCGTCATCGCCACTAGAGGACGAGTCCAAGTTCTCGGCATTCTTTGAACTGAGAAACGGTCTTTGTCTCCCTGAGGGACACACACAGAGAGACCTCACTTTCCTCCCAGTGGCATACGAACACACATCTCACATCACTCATCTGCCACTCATTCATTATGTGTGAGAGAGATGTGTTTGTGCATTTGACAGGGATATTTTAAAATGAGTTAATGTAAAACAAGACATAAACTCAACGCCAGGCCTCGCTGCTTCTTTATTTATCGGCTGCATTTCATAAAACATGTTAAGAGCATGTGCACTCACTATTTACTCTTTCACGTTATTCATTTTTTATAGATTTGTTGTTAGTATATCTTTTGTTCTGCTTTGTATTGTGTTTTTATTAAGTTTTTTTTCTTTTGCTATTCCTTAATATGCTGTTGCTTTCCTTTGTTCTGTTTAGCTTTTTCATTTGCTTTGTTTTTGTGGTAACACTTTACAATAAGGTTCATTAGTTAATGCATTTACTAACATGAACTAATCATGAACAACACATGTACAGCAATATATTAACACAATTAAACATTTACTAATGCATTATTAACATCCAAGTCCATGCTTGTTAACATTAGTTAATGCACCGTGAGTTACATGAACTAACAATGAACAACTGTATTTTCATTAACTAATGTTAACTAACATGAACAAATACCGTAGAAATGTATTGTTCGTTGTTTGTTCATGTTAGTAAATGCATTAATTAATATTAACTAATGAACCTTATTGTAAAGTGTGACCGCTTCTGTTTAATTTTGCTTTGCTCTGCCTTGTTATTTTATAGTTTTATGTGTTTGTGTTTGTTCTATTTATGTTTTGCGCTGATTTGCTTTTGCTTGATTTTATGTCAATTTTTCTTTTGCTGTTGTTTTTTTGCTTTTGCTTTGTTTTGTTTAGCTTTTTGTTTGCTTTGTTTATTGCTTAGGTTTTTATTTTGCTTTGCTTTTATTGTTTTTTGTGTATTTGTTTTTGGTATATATTTGTTTTGCTTTGTATTGTGTTGATTTGACTGTCCTTGATTCTATTTTTTTTTTTCCTTTTGCTATTTCTTTATATGCTTTTGCTTAGTTTTCCTTTGGTTTTCTTAGCATTTTTGTTTGATTTGCATATATATATTATGTTTTGTTTTGTATTGATTTGATATTGCTTGATTTTATTTAGTTTTTTTTTTCTTCTTTTGCTATTCCTTTATTTGCCTTTGCTTTGTTTTGTTAAGCTATTTCGTTTCCTTTGTTTCATTTTCCTTTGTTCTGCCATGTATTTTTATTGTTTTTTTTTTGTGTAATTGATATATTTGTTATGCTTTGTTTTGCAGTGATTTGATTTAGTTTTCCCTTTTGCTATTCTTCATTTTGTTTTGTTTACATTGCTTCTTATTTTTATTTATTTATTTTTTGCTTTGCCTCATTTTCATTGTTATTTTATTATTTCTGTTTTGTGTATCTGTTATATTCCCGTTATGCTTTTGCTTTGATTTACTCTGCTTTTGCTTTTCTTTGCTTGTTTTTTTTCATTATCATTTTATTGTTTTTTATTTTTATTATGCTTTTGTTTTGATTTGTTTTTTTTTTTTTGTTGCCTTGCTTTTTTTCATTGTTTTGATTGGCTTTGTTTTTGATGACGTCTACTAGAGGACATTTCATCAGCTGTTTTACTTTGGGCGACAGTCCAAAAACATATTGAAGTAAACAAACACAAACACACACACACACACACACACACACACACACACACACACACACACACACACACACACACAGCATACACTATGCATTTGTCACAGTATTTTAATCACTTACTCGGTTGCCCTTCAGAAACTCTGAAATGTAACTTTCTTGGATATTTTGCTTGTGAATGATGGAACCTCTTACAGCTGCCGCATTAAATACAGGATATGTGAGTGTCTGTGTACTGTAGGTGTTGCTTTACCATTCACCAGAAAACTTATTTCAAAAATCAGATTAACCTGCACTTATAAAGTCTTTGCTGTAGGTAAAAACTGCTTGTGTCAGGACTATCTGCACCATTTCCCAGAGTGCATTTTTATCTTTCAAGTGCTTTCCCATTTAAACATGCTGTTTTCATTCTGGACGTGTGATAAGAGAGGACATGTGTTGAAACGCTTTCTGTAAGATAGATACAAGCGAGTCAGACTCTACAAAAATAAGTCTGAAGAATTTTGCCAGCCAAAAGATGTTGCATTTTCAGCTGGATGTCATTCTTTTTCTAACTTTTCTCTTTCTTACAGCAGGCGGGGCATGGGCAGACAGGTAAGATTTGCATTTTTAACATTAAATTGTTTTTATTTTAGTGTTTGGAATTTGAAAAACAACTAACTTTGTGTGTTACTGGGGTCTTATTATGCTTTTTACACTCCCTTTAGTGCATTAGATTGTGATTTGTGCATGAAAAAGATCTGCAGAATTATAATACACATCAGCTGTAGTGCTCAGCAGTAATATACAGAAGTTAAATACTTCACATCAAGGGCAAAGTTTGCTCATTGACATTGGTGGGGATGGCCCTTAAGGGTGAATCCAACAACAAGGGTCCAATAAGTAGTAGATATTGTACCCCATAATTCAATTCTATTTCTATAGTGCTTTACAATGTTGATTACATTGTAGATACATTGTAGATCAAAGCAGCCTAACATAGAAGTTCTAGTAAACTTAAAACTGGGTCAGGCCAGTTTTCACAGTTTTCAGTGTGGTTTAAAAGTGTACAAACAGTGAAGAGCAATCTGAAGGCCATACTACTGTGACAGTTGGGGTAGGGCAGGGGTCTCAAACTCAAACTGGTGGGGGGCCATATCAGTGACTAACAATTCATATGAGGGCTGTTTTAACATTGTAGCACATGAAATATGTGGAAACCTGATGTAATTGATGCACTCAGACATTCTTCTCCAGAGTGTCAAAGCTCCTTTTTGTTTCTTTTTGTAAATATTGAAGAGGTAGTTTAAAAGGCTATAAAAATACTACAATTTAATGAAAGCATGATAATAATAATTATTATTTCCCAATCAATTGTTGCTTAAACAAAAGTTTAACAGATAGCGTAAGACAGCAGATTGCAGCTTGGGTAACTTTAGTGACTTTACTAATTGTTCTTCTCAATATCATTCTTTTGTTTTTGTAAAACTACAACAAAGAGGGGGAAAGTATGTATATATTCACATTTACTTTTACATGTTCAATTCAGCCAGCAGTAAAGTTTTACTAATGCACATTTATTTGTACAAATCTTAATATGCATATTATGAAAATCTGTTAATGAGACCATTAGAAATCGAATATTAGGAAAATGATCCTATTTACACGACCAGCATAACATGTAAGCCATGGAGAGGTGTTTGTACAACAAAAACAGGTGGTATAAAACTGATTATAATCAAATGACCCTTGATTGTTTCCAAAAAAAAATAGAGCTTTAGTAAAAGTTGAGCACTTATGGACATACAGATGAAGTCTGTAGAAGTCTGAAGAATTATTAGCCCCCTGAATTATTAGCCCCGTTTATTTTATCCCAATTTCTGTTTAATGGAGAGAAGATTTTAACACATTTCTAAACATAATAGTTTTAATAACTCATTTCTAATGACTGATTTATTTTATCTTTGCCATGATGACAGTAAATAATATTTGACTAGATATTTTGAAGGCACTTCTATACAGCTTCAAGGGACATTTAAAAGCTTAACTAGGTTAGTGTAATTAGGCAAGTTATTGTATAACCATGGTTTGTTCTGTAAACTATCCAAAATATACAGCTTAAAGGGGCTAATAATTTTGAACTTAAAATGTTTTTAAAAAATAAATAAACAAAACAGCTTTTATTCTAGCCGAAATTAAGAAAGATTTTCTCCACACATACTGTGAAAATTTCCTTGCTCTGTTAAACATCATTTGGGAAACATTTGAAAAAGAAAAAACATTTCAAAGGGGAGGTAATAATTCTGACTTCAACTGTAAATGGTCCCAAACCTTTAAGTGTTCCTATATTCTATTGAACACAAATGAAGACATTTTGATGCTGAAAACCTGTATCCATTGACTTCCATAGTAGAAAAAAAAAACTGTGCAGGGCTCAACAATAAGGACTGCCCGGTGGCCCGGGGCCAGCGTGTGAGATGCTCTGGACAGTAGACAAGATCGTTACTGGCCCGATCGGGCCAGTGCTGCCTTGTCACTAAAGTTTAATTTGCCTGTGACTTATTGTCAATTGCGTGCAAATACAGTACAATTGAGAAACCGTGTTTTCAAGCCTTCAAATGCTACCTTCTCGGTTCTTCTTATCTGATTGGATGTTGTCAGCACATTATTTTTTTCCGTATCAACCAGTACAGCGAAGAGACTGCAACATGGCGGTAACATCAAATGATTATGCTAAAGGGAAAACATTTGTTTCTAACGTCCTGGAAGCAGACATTAACGAGGGTGCACCATGACTCAAAAAATTAAATAATGTTTTGTACAGTTTGCCGTCAGTTTGGCAGGTCAGCCATCTTTTGTTTTAAAACACTTAGAATTTTTCTCATTATACATTTATTAACATTTTTAAATATTTTAATTCTAGATTTACAAACATTTTGACATTTTTTTTAAGTTAAGGAATTTTAGTGTTAAGGAATACCTATTAACTTTTTTTTGGTGGGGCCAGTGAAAATATTGGCAGGGCAAGTAAAAATCTGAACCACTGGTCTGATTGGGCCAGTAGAAAAAAACCTTAGCGTTGAACCCCGCTGTGGAAGTCAATGGTCACAGGTCTTTCTGAAATACCTCCATTTTCTTCAACAGAAGGAACTCTTGCAGGTTTGGAATAAATGAAGCTAGAGTAGATGATAATCACCTTTTTGTGTTTGGGTGAACTATGCCTTTATCATGTGATCCATCATTGTATTAGGTTTGTTGAAATGAAACTTTACAGACACATTTTGATTTGGGAAAAAAAGCATAATATGACCGCTTTGAAATGTTCCTGCATGAATAGGAATGATACCACATCAAAATGCTGACTTTCGCTTGAGACTGCACATCTTCTATCTTCTATCAGAAAATATATAGAGAAAAATCTAGTTCTATGCAAAGCTGATTTAATGTATAAAGCTTTTTCTTTAATAATTCAATAGGTAAGAGTGCCTTGCTCATTTGTCACTTCTGACTGCCAATGGTGCCTTGAGAGAGTCATTAACTAGAATCACAATGAGACCGCAATAGAAACTTTACCATTAAACTTACATTTACACCCTAGTAAAGAGTGTAAATTGAAGAGTCCCGTCTTATCTTAGCTCTGCCCGCACGCATAATTCTGCTCCATGAATGTGTCACGTCAGTGTTAATGCATATAGGTTGTGTATGCATGCTGTCAAGCACGACCTTTTCTGACCTTTCAAGCACTTTAGCTCTTAAAGTTTGCAGTATTTCCTAAGACGCAACATTTTTTCCTCATCTGCATGTCTGCCATTATCTTTCTCACCAAGAGCTCTTTTTTCCTCCCCCTCTATCCTGTTTTGAATGCACATCTTTTTGCTGTCATGTTGCGGGTCTGATCATTCTTTTTAAATGTATGCAGCGACATCTTCTCTTGCTATTCTCTTTGTCTTTGTCTTCTTTTCTGTGCTGCTTCTCATGTATTCTCTCTCAGTATCAGATCTTTTTTTCTCTGTTTGTGACTGTGCCAGCAGCAGCAGCTGTTGAGACCCTCTCTGCTCCGGCCTGAGGTAGCATCTCGGTTTTTCTGCATGCATTTTCACAGTTCTCCTTCTTGTGTTTTAATATATCTTCTCCGTTTTTTTTTTTTTTTTTTACCACAGATCTCTTTTTTATGATCCTGTAACATAAATGTTGACATATGGCAGGGTTAAGTTTATGTACACTCTTAAACATTATACTTCTTTATTCTTCATTTTCCGTCCAGAGCCTTTAACATCCATAGTAACTTTCCATTCTTAAAAGGCCAACAAGTTCTTTACACTAAGGAATAAAATGCATAACTATTCTTTTAAAAATATTCTAGGATTACAACATTCTTTAAAATATGTTCATTAGCGTTCAAACAGTCAAAAAAGTTTGAAACAAGTAGGGGAATAAAGTTTTCAGGAACCCATTTGTGTGCATGATTACTGTACATACTGTACATAATCGTGTTAAAACTGTACAATTGTTTATAAAGCAACCCAGCAGACACACAATGTCATAAGATTTTAATATTAGGTTAGATTTAGGTTGCCAGAATCTAAGGATCATGTTATTTTGACGTCCAATAACGATGTGAAATGACATTGATATTTGGTTAATTTTAGGCTGTGTTGTAAAGTGACTTGGAAACATACAACGTCATGGCAACATCCTAAACCAACGTCATATTGACGTCAAATACCGACATTAATTCGTCAGGTGTGGCAACCAAAATCCATCATCTGTTAGGCGTCATAGTGGTAACGTCCACCCAACATCAAGATGTAACATCATTAGACGTTGATATTTGGTTGATTAAAGGTTGTGTTGGAAAGTGACCAAAATCCAACATCTAGCCAATATCTTAACCCAATATCATATTGACGTCAAATACTGACATTAATTCGACAGGTATGGCAACCAAAAGTCTGATAGACATCGTAGTGGTAACGTCCACACAAAGTCATGCTGAAACATTATTAGACGTTGATATTTTTTAGTTTTTAGGTTGGAAAGTAACCAAAATGTAACATCTGTCTGATGTTGGACATTGATGTCAGTCTGATGTTGGGTTCTGACGTCAACCCGATTTTCATTTCCAAACAAAATGCAACGTCTCACGATGTTAGGGTACAATGTCAATTTGATGTCATATATATATTGAAGAACTCTAAAATAGCTTTCATGGTTTCCACAAAAACAAAATCTAAAATATTTAGCAGCACAACTATGTTCAGCATTAATACCAATAATAAATGTTTGGTGCTTGTGCTAGATCCAAAGGATTGTGCAACACTGACTGGAGTAGAGCTGGAGTATACTGGAGTAGACTGGAGTATAAGTGCATAAATAATGACATAAAAAATGTAAAATGTTTATAAAGCAACCTAGCTGACACACAACATCAAAAGATGTTAATATTAGGCTGGATTTCCTTGGCCAGCGTCTAAGGACAATGTTATTTTGACGTCCAATAACGACGTGAAATGGTGTTGATATTTGGTTGATTTTAGGTTGTGTTGGTGACCAAAATCCAGCGTCAAGCCAACATCTTAAACCAACATCATATTGACATCAAATACTGACATTTATTTGTCAGGTATGAAAACCAAAATCCACCGTATTATAGATGTCATATTGGTATTGGTATCCACACAACGTCGAGCTGTAACATCATTAGACGCTGATATTTTGTTGTTTTTAAGTTGCTTTTAAAATAACCAAAATTTAGTGTCTGTCTGACGTTGGACATTGACGTTGTTGAGTTCTGACATTAACCTGATTTTCATTTCTGAACAAAATGCAACGTCTCACGATGTTGGGATACAGTGTCAATTGAGCGTCATGTTGACGTTCTATGCCTGCTGGGAATTTTTAAAAAAATATAATTTAAAATTAAATATTTAAAATAATCAAAACAAGGATTTTAAAAAAATTAATGAATAAATACTTTTTAGAAATGTATCAAGGAAACTCTAAAATAACTTTCATGGTTTCCACAAAAAAAAAAAAAAAAATTTAGCAGCAAAATTATGTTCTGCATTAATAATAATAAGAAATTACAAAACCTGAACAATTAGTAAAGGATTGTGTAGCAATCAGTAAGGATTTTCAAACCTAATAAAGTAGAAAAGTAGAAACAGTGTTTTAAAAATCAAAAATACTGTTGCATAATTTCACTGTATTTATTTTATTGCTTTATTGCATTCTTGATCAAACAAAACATCAATTTTTGAGTGAAGCATTGGTGAGCTTCTTGTTTCGTTAAAATCTTCTAACAACAAACCTAATTTAAGTGTGGACCAGAAGAGTTATTGGTTGGATAGTAAACTGTGTACCAAGTGGGGGAATAAAGGTTTCAGAAATCTATTTGTGTGCATAATTACTGTACTTAAGTCCATAATTCATGACTTTAAAATGAAAGTAAAACGTTTATTAAGTAAGTATATTTAATCAAGACAAAGATTTGTATTTTTTATTTATTTATTTATTTAAATAAACACTTTTGTATGTATCAAAAAACTCTAAAATAAGTTTCATGGTTTCCACCAAAAAAAAAGCAGCTCAACTATGTGTGGCATTAATAATAATAAGAAATGTTTGGTGCTTGATAACAAAACCTGAACAATTTGTAAAGAAATTTGTAACACTGACTTTCACTTCATTTATTTTATTGCTGTATTGCATTCTTGATCGAGCAAACATCACGTTTGATGATTGAAACATATTGGCAAACTTCATTTTTGAATCTATTTAAATCTTCTAACACCAAACCTAATTTAAGTGTGAACCAGAAGAGTTATTGATTAAATAGTAAACTGTGCATCAAACCCTAATTAGTTTTAGCAGCCTGAGTAAAGTCTAACATCTGTCTTCATGTTTGTTTTTCAGGCTCTCTCCATGGAATCAGGTATCGACCCTGGACAGGATTACTACACCCAAGACTACTATGGCTACGATCAAGGGTGGGTATCAAACTAAATACTAAGTGTGTATTTCTTAAACAGAGTTTGTGTATTGCAGATCCTTTACCTTCTTTTGAAAGCAAACACAAACTGTGTAATTTCTTCCCACTTAGCTCCCTTTCTCTCAGTCTCTCCTTCTGTTTTCAATCATCCTATCCTTGATCACTTCTATTTCTCTTCTGTCTCCATTCCAATTTTCGCAATCGTTTTGATGACAGCAAGACACCTGAGCCCAAAACAATTCAACCAGACATAGGCATTCCATGTGGTTTCAGGCTAAAGAAAAGAGGCCTGCAGTGGATACAATACATTAACTGAACATCTCATGTGTGCAGACAGAAGGAGATAGCAGAAGAGAAAGAAAGAAGGTGTAAACAGTTGAAATTGACACGTACTGTACCACCGCAACAGCTTTACCCTCAGAACAGATGCTGTTGCAAATGTTGAACTGCTCGGTTTAACGTCAGCTCTTTTGAGGAGATGCTGGAAGCTTTGATGAGATTAATGTGCCCTCACCTCCACACAGCCGTCTTTAGATAAGCTCGGAGGATTCATTAAGACGTGAGGCGCATGTAAGACTCGCAGACCGGAGTTCAGACTCAAGTGTAATGGCATCCTCTATTAGGTTTGGTAGAGTAATTTGATTTTTCGAGGGAGCGAAGCAGCAGATGGTTTTAGGAGTTCTGTGGTGCGCTGAAGGTTTGCTGTGAGCACCACTGAACATACGATGCACTACAAGATCAAGACGTCAAGATTTCTAATGACAGACGCCTTGAGGTTAACACTTTAATTCCGATATACCGCCCACAGTACATAGCATGATTTAAGGGGTAACTTCGCTAAATATAACGACTCCCCACAAAAGACTAAACATGTCATATATGTTTTGAAAGCTGAGATTCCAACACAATCTCACGGCAATTCGTAACTTTTTCATTTAGTGGGTAATTCGTATGAATTCATACAATCTAATTTGTACAATTTAGTACGATTTGCTCATCCCCCAATGACGGTTAGGGTTAGGGGTGGGGTTAGGTGCCACGCCTCCTTTTTAAAATCGTACCATTTCGTACGACTGAACTCATACGAATTCGTACAAATTAGCCACTAAACTGGCAAAACGTAAAATACTTACGTTTACCCGTGAGATCGGGCTAATTCCTGTGATTAAAACGATTCCAACCATTTTAAGAATGTACACAGCTGACACAATTAGTGTCTGTGTCAAACTGCCAACATCCGAAGAAACAACAACAAGACTGAAGATGCTCACGATTCATGCCTCTTGTCTGTCCACAGATCCATGACATCTGGACAAACAAGGTGTAATTACACTGCAAAGGGTCCAGCCAATCCAATTCAGTGAAATGTTTAGTCCACTAGACATTAACAAGTCGATAAACATCCACGGAATGCACTGATTTCCTCTCAAACTAGATGCCGGAGTAATCAAATCTATAAATCTAATCTATGTGTTCGGTAGTGTAGCGTCTTTTCAGATATAAACATTGCTGATTTTTAGAAATCAAAATGGCAGCTGTCCTTTGCCTATTTAATTGACACATTATGCGAACAAATAGTTGCTTCTAAGAGGTGTCAATACCTATCAACATCCAAGGAGTGTCCAGGATAAGAGATGGTCCCGCCCTCGCTTTGACAGTCAATAGAGAGACCCAATTACGAATGACTTTAAAAAAACACTGCCTTATCTGACAGCCAATATGCATCTGAAAATATTGATATGCAGCTTTAGTGTGTGTGTCCATGCATAAAAAGCATCGCGAGAGAGTTTACATTTACAAGTTGATTGGAGGTGAAAACGGCAAAGAAAGTGAGCAAAACAAAAGATATTTACATTATATGTTGCCTACGCTGTTTTCTATTGGAAGAATGCGTGAATAGCAGGCCCGGATTGGCTAATCGGGAGGACCGGGAGAATTCCCGGTGGGCCGGTCCGTTTTTTGGCCGCGAGGGCCGGTGTCCCTAGCTGCAGAATCTGTTGCTCTCAGCAGTCACACTTTTTAAATTTATTTATTTACTTGACCACAGCCTTTTTATTCATTATTTTACCGCAACTCTTCTCTTTTCATCTATTTTAATGATTATAAAACTCAGTTGTGTCTCCTTTCTGAACACAGCTATTGTGGTCCAGCGGTTAGCACGTTAGATTAACACGCCGCGGACCCGGGTTCGATCCGCAATAGAATAACTTATTGTTTTCATTTTTATTGTTAAGACTATGACTATATAGTATAATACTGTTAGGGTTGTTGAACATTTAAAGATCTAAAGCAGCTGTTTTCTCAAAAAAAAGACGTGATAGTGTAATTAAAAACTGATTTGGAAATGACCTTATTTTAATATAGTCAGTCGTGAACTGAGGTGGGCCGGTCTGAGGCTTGAAACTCCAGGGCTGAAAAGTTGTCCCACTCCGGCCCTGGTGAATAGAGCCATCATATTAGTAGAGACTGGCCATCCGGAGCCATAGATATATGCACATATATACATGTATCTATGATCAAGATTTTTCCTGGTGGTCAGTATGTACATTGAGGCACAGGCACTGTTATGTTATCAGGCACCCTTGTAAGTTACTTCAAGATGTCTGCGGGGTCTTAAAAAGTATTAAAAGTTGATAAATCAATTATGGGAAAATTAAGGCCCTTAAAAGGTATTAAAAAGTCTTAATCCAGTTTTTATGAGGTCTTAAATTTTGAAGTGTTTGACTCCTAAAATGCATAAATATATTTATTTTCCTCAATTTGTT
This sequence comes from Danio rerio, assembly GCF_052040795.2. NCBI lineage: Eukaryota > Metazoa > Chordata > Actinopteri > Cypriniformes > Danionidae > Danio > Danio rerio. The sequence continues at coordinate 43,771,095 of NC_141033.1, read as the reverse complement.
CGTGCCGGGTGCGTCCAGCTAAGCTCCTCTATTTGGGTGATGTCATGTAATTCGCGACAAACGTAGGAAGGTGATGTGACTCTCTTCACATATAGAGAAACCATAAAGCAGGGCTATTCAATTGGCGGCCTGCGAGGCAATTTTTTACGGCCCTCCAAATAGTGTAACCAAGACATCAAAAATAAATTTAGTTCAGTCGAAAAACGGTTGCTATAATTATGAAGTGACGTGCATCTGTTCAATACAGCACGAGCTGCAGTTGAAGGCTGCGCAGAGTGTGAGTAACCTGACATTGAGGCGAGTGGCGCAAGTGGCGGCCGAAAACATTTGGATACTTAAGCTTAAAGGCTTCTCAACGCCGTGTTTCTGTTGCACGGAATTAAACTGCTGCACCAAAACAAAGTTATGCCACCTGTGCGCTAGTTTAAAGTTCTAAGCTTATACATGTAGCATATGTAGCTACACCAAGGCTAATACGCACTCACACTGGCTTAACTATAGCAGCGGGCCATTCACATATCGCATCTTAACACGAAAGTTTGTAACATACAAAGACGTAAAAAATGAAATCTTACCTACGAAATGTTACGCCTTTATACTTTGTTTATTTTGTTTGGTCGTTACTACACCCATACACATACAAAGTCCAACATCTTCACATTGGCTTTAGTCTTGACTAGTGCAGTTGCATGACTTCTGTCCTGGGAGCACTGTACAAATGTGGTGGCGCTATTGACGCATACTCAGGGTCCGTATGTGATATGTAGTGTAAATATCTATGCAATTTAGTTATCTAAGCTTAAAGTGCTCCCGCCAAACCCAGAGAATGGAGTAAAAAAAATGGTAGAACTCAACTGTTTAACTCTAAGGGAGTTTTTTTTTTTTTTTTTTTTTTTCAAAGTGGATTGTTCCTTTAATAATTTATAGTTTTAGTCCTTAGCTCAATCCTGCAATCCAAACATTAAAATGCAAAATGAAGAAAACTGATGATCCAAAAACACCTGCTGATCTCAAAATTAATTGTAGAACAAAGATTTGTTCTGTAGTACAAAGAAACGTTTGATCCTCAGCTCAATCCAGCTTTCCAGTCACCAGAATGCACAATTTAAAACAAGATGTGATGCAAAAACACCTGTTCACCTAGTTATTAATCTTAGCACAAAACAGAACAAAGATACTTTTAGCGATTTTTAAAAACTGAGCAATGCTGAAAGAGAATTTTTTATCTGATTGTACCCTCTGAATATCAAGGTTTTGTTTGTCCATAGTTAAGGCCTTGGAGAAAGAAGGATGGCTTTGATTCCACAGACATCAAGGGAGAGAGTGGGGAAGATAAATGTTGCACTTCTGTCAGGCTGAACTGCACCTGCTATCAGTGAGGCCCGGCCGGCTGAAGATCCAGGGCTATTTAGAGAGCTTAGGAATCTTTAATGGGGGTTTAGCCTTTAATCCTTGGATCACAGGGGCTATTTGTCCTGCGTGGGTGGAGAAGCACATGGGCTGATGTTGATTGCAAGTGTAATGAGGCATCTCCTTTTGCATTTCCTTTCTTGAATAAGTGATCATATTTTCCAACCTGTTAAAGCTCCTAAAATAATCTGAATTTACATTTTTATTTGAATTTCTTCTGCTTATGCCATGCATTAATTTTTCTGTTCCTTATTGCTTGACAGATATCACCGAAATAGATGCCTTGAAAATATACCTGTCTCTGGAATAGCTCTAAATAGAAAAAAAAAGTTATAGCCAAATGTGTTTTGAGCTTGGAATTGAACTTTCATCATAAGCCAGTTCCTGGATTAGGTAGCAAGCGGGATGAAAGTTGTTTTGAAATTGTTTTAGAAGCACTGAAGTTTATGCAAAACTTTATTCAATACTTTTTGGATAGCTATACACCTTGGTTAAGGCTGCTGAGATGTTTTTTGAAGCAAGTGTAATATTTTCCAGCACACACAAAAAGTTCACATGTTGCGTTATTCTGTTTGCTACATCCAGATTTGATCCTTATCCACCTTATGGCAGCCGCAGGAGGCTGATCACTCCGATGTATGATGAGTATGGAGAGGCCTTTATGGAGGATGAAGGTTATTACTATGGTGGCCCAGAGGTAATGTTACACATTCATTTACAAACATCTTGACGTCATTTTTTTTTTTTTTCACTGATCATGTAATATAAGGCATGGCCATTTAATTCTTACTAACCTATAATTAATGAGATTGCTTTAAAGGAAATGATATCCAAACAGGGTAGGGGAAGAGGTCGAGGTGGGCGAGGGAGAGGTCGAGGACGTGGAAAGCGTGTGGAATTCCAGGAATTCCCACCAGAGGATGAGATTGAAGAGGAAGAGCCTGAGATTCCTGCTGAGGAGCCAGTTGAAGCTGAACCTGGAGAATCCAAAGCTGCGAAAAAGCTGAAGTCTGTCATGAAGCTCAGTAAGTTGCTTGCCGCTGGGAAGAAAACTGAAGCTCCCTCCCCATGGAAGAAGGCCAGGATTTTCCCAATGATGTTTGGTAAAGGAAAGAAAGACAAAGATTATGCCAAGCTAACTTCTGCACGTCGTATCGGTAGTCAAGAGAGCCTGACGGGTGGGCAGAGTATTGATTCCCTTGAAGGCGTGTCCCCTGCCAGGAGTCGACTTGGGAAAGTACTGAAGCGTATTAATATTGCAAACAAGCTGCAGCTTAGGAGGAAATCACAGAGCAGCATTAGCCGAAGCTCTGTGAGTGATAAAGATGAGTCTGCAGCTGAGTCAGAGAAATCGAAAGTGTCTATCAGTGTCAGTGAGCCAGAGGCCAGTGGGAGCGGATCAGAAGCAGAGAGCAGAAAGAAAGGCTCGGATGAGGAGTCTTCTGAGAGGAGTAGTGTAGCAGGCTCAACTGATGATAAGGATTATCTGAAAGTGGATCTGGACCGAGACGATGCCAATGAGAGTACTGTTGATTCTGAATCCGAACCAGAAGAACCCGACGAATCTGACGCCGAGAGTAAGTCTAAATCTGGCACTGAAAAGTCTGGAACAGAAGCATCTGAGAAGGAATCCGAAACCGAGAAAGATTCTGGTTCAGAGGAGGAATCTGGCTCTGAAGAAGAGTCTGGGTCTGGAAAGTCCTCAGGATCAGGAAAAGAGTCTGGGTCTGGGACTGAAAAATCAGGAACTGAGGAAGAATCCAGTGCTGAGAAGAGTTCTGCCACAGAAAAGGAGTCTGAGGAAGAATCTGAAGAAGAGTCTAAAGGATCTGAAGAGACAGGATCAGGATCAGCTCGGTCATCAGTGAAATCATCCCGGACTGAGGGTTCAAGTGCAGGAGCACGGAGCAGCAGAGATGGCAGTGGTTCTGCTAGTGAAAGTGGCAGTGGATCTGGTGGCAGTGGATCTGGTGGCAGCTCTAAGGGGTCTTCAGCCCGGTCTTCAGTAAAGTCATCAGTGTCTGCTGAGGAAAGCAGTGGCGAGAAAGAGTCAGCAAGTGGATCTGAAGAGGCATCTGAGACAGAAAAGAGCGGATCTGCTGCATCAGACGATGCTGGGTCAGATGCCGTTTCAGTGTCTGGCAGTGAGAGAAGCTCCACAAGCTCCAGATCAGCAGGAGGAAGCCGTCGCTCTCGCAAGAGCATCATTACCCGATCATCACAGGACACGATTGATGAAGAGAGCGAGGAGGAAGAGGCCGAGGCCTCTGAAGAAGAACAAGAAGAGGAGGAGGAGGATGAAACAGCTGAAAGCAGGGAGTCAGCCAGTGAGATGAGTGATGGATCAATGTCAAGGAGATCAAGCGTGACCTCAGCACCTGAAAGTCAAGGTACGCCATACGAGAGCAGTGTGGTGGAAAGCTCAGATGAAGCATTTGGAGGACTCTCGCCCATCGCAGAGGAGGATGAGGATGCTGTAACATCTGGCAGTGGCTCTGGATCTGAGAGCAGATCAGTACGTCGCTCACAGCAGTCAGGAACCGAAGGAACAACCGAAATAACAGATGCTGAATCTGAATCAGGAGATTCCACAGCATTCTAAGAAAAACACCAAGTAAGACTTAACTGCTGTCTGTCCTGGAGTGGAGTGATTATTTTTCAGTCTTTTCTCTTTTCCGACTGCATGGAAGTGATGTGCTTCTGGAATTTCTTCACTTGAGTGAACCAACATTATCATCATCCTTGAAATGTTTCTTTGTGGGTTTACTTACTTGTTATGATCTCTCACTTTCCTTTCCCCAAAACAGTATCCTAGTGTGTGGCTTTATATGATATTGAGGTGGTCTCTGAGGAGTTTGTTGACCTCTATCTGTTACTAAATCTATATGTGTTGATTCGACTTTGTTTTCAATTCCTCATCTAGTAGAAAGTGTATATTGATGGTTGATTGACTTAATAATGTTTTTGTCTAATCTCTAGGTTGACAAAAAGAAGCGAATCAAGCTTATCCTGGACCGAGAACATGACGCGACTTCAACAGGAGAGGACAGTGGGCCGGACATCCAGCGCAATCGCATACCCAACGTCAGCAGTCACAGTAACATCAACGGATCAGTATACCTAGCCCAAAACGGTACAATCATCCGAACACGAAGGCCCCCTTATGCCAACAATTTAAAACTGGGCTCACCAACACGATTAGGAAAACAGTTTAAAAAACTAGACAAGCTAGGAGTCACACATGAAGAGCATTTACCTTTAAATGGAACAGAAGACAATGGGCCTACTATTGGCACCACCACTGCCCATTCCTATATGACTGATCACAACCTCAACTCCAAAGAGTGCAGTGTGAAGGGTCCCAACTGCATAGGGCCCAAATCCAACATCGATAAAGCCCGTTTGGAGCAGGAGTCCTCTGTAGACAATGGGGAGGTTAAAGAGTCGGTCGAGTCTCCATGTGAGCAAACACTGTCTGATGAAGAGGAGCTCTGGATGGGACCCTGGAACAGCTTACACATACCAATGACAAAACTCTGATTTCTAGTTTTGCTAATGCTGACGGTACTCTTTCTATTTCTTTTCTTAGTGTCTTTTCTATGTTTTATTTGGATTCTGATCTGTTCTGTTGTACACACACACAATAGATGCCGACTAAGAAATGTGATTCTCTTATAAAGAATAATGTTTAGCTTTTTTGTTTTCTTGTTTGTTTGTTTTCCATGCAGATAACTATATTTCACTTCGTATTGTTGTGTCAGATCAGCTGTTGTGGAAGATAGGGCTATTCTGTGCAAATTTTTTTGCCTCAAGTCAAGCGTTTTTTAAAATATATAAACTGTAATATCAAAACTAGTTATCAGATATGGTTTCACAAACAAATAATATTAAGAAAAATGTAGCTGATTTAAACAGTTTAGAAAGCGTGTCCTTTACAGCTTTGATTGAAGAGTATTTTTTATAAATGACTCCTGCAACCGTTGTCGAGAAAACTAAAAGTCGGTATAACCAGTGATGGCTGCTACACTGAATTTTTGTAATGGATGTATTTTTTACATTGAGAATATATATATGGTTGTAATGGCCCTGATTTTTTGAAAAGATATTTACATAGATATATAAATGTATACCTAAGTATAACATACAGTATATGTATTTTGATAACTTTTTGTTTGTTTGTTTTTGTTCTCATTACTTTTTATCAAAAGAATTGATCAGGTTTTCCTCACTTTTTTACACCAATCAGATAGTTTGAAGCTTTGATTTATTATTATCATTATCATGAATAAAAATGTGAACATAATCCAAACATGTTTGTCAATAAATTGACCATTAGCAGATGTTTTCTGTTAGGGAACTATCATACATCTGGCGCAAGATTTGTTGCTATTTTCAGACCAGCGCAACTGTAATTTTCACGCTTTGCACCACGTTGTTTAAATAGCAAATACATTTGTGCCACTTTGTGAACTCATTTGTGTGGTGGTCTAAAAAAGGAGATGTGTAAAGCGCATTGTTGGCACGTTGCTATTTTGATCTGAAGATTGCGCCACTGACCAAATGAAAGCTGGTCTTAAGTCCAGCGCAGAGTGCGTTAATTGGGAATCCAAACGCTTACACATTGCTTAAGACACAAAGGATGTACAGCAATACACAAATAACTTCAAGTATGAAAAAATACTAAAAGATTTAAAATGTTACAAAAAATTATTATTTTCTACATAAATATAAAAACCACGGCCTTCATGCCTTCTTCATATTGGGAGGCTTTTTTCAGTTTATTCCAACACAATCTCACGGCAAAACGTAACTTTTTAATTTAGTGGCTAATTCGTACGATCTAATTCGTACATTTTAGTACGATTTGCTCATCCCCCAATGACGGTTGGGTTTAGGGGTGGGGTTAGGTGCCACGCCTCCTTTTTAAAATCGTACAATTTCTAACGACTGAACTCGTACGAATTCTTACGAATTAGCCACTAAACTGCCAAAACGTAAAATACTTACGTTTTCTCGTGATATCAGGCTGTTTATTCATGACAACTTGCTTTTAATAATGTAATTATTATTAGCAGTATTATTTATTATATGCATATTTATATTTGTTTTAATAAAAACAAGTTTAGATTTGTCTACCTGTCGGGTTTTGAAGACATATGCATCACCATATGGCCCATAAGAAAAGGACGTGTGTTTGGATAACTCACACTTCATTATTATTGTTCATTTATTAGTTTGCTGGAAATTAGAACTGAATTTAGAAATAATTTTGAAAGAAATCTTTGCTCTTAACAAACAAAATTCAATTTGTAGGCTAATGGATGTCTTCAGTGTAGTGTGTACAACACTGTTTTCTTATCCATGAAAGTAAAAGAGTAAAAGTAAAGTAAAGAGAAAGTAAAGAGGCCGAATGGAGGAGAGTCATTCTTTATCCTCACGCTGCAGATGGTCTGTTTAACTGTTTTCTCACTAGTGAAGCGTTCAGTTTTTCCACTTATGTGGTCCACCATGTAAATAGCAAATGTGCCATGGCGTGATGCAGCTGACTCTTAAAGGGAATGGGAGATGAGATTGGTTTAATTCACGTTATGCTCAAAACACACCCAGAAGTCATTAAGAGAACAAGCGCAACCCTGTTAGACCATGCGCCGGGGCGCAGAACGTATTTTCCCATCCTTAAAATAGCAAAAGTGGATTCGAACATGCTCTTAATGCTTTTACGCCATGCACTTTAAACTTTGCACCTAGATCATTAAAATAGAGCCCTTAAAGTTCATATGGTAAAATATCGCTGCAATGTCTCCATAAAGTGTTTTATATTTGTACATATTGACCTGCTGTGCTTTACTGAACAGGATATACAAGTATAACTGAGACTGTCAGAAGAGAAGTATATATACACAGAGGCTTTCTGAGGTGAATCGCTAACACCAAATATCAGTCATTTTCCAAGCAATCTCTCATCTGTCTATCAAAAGCTGATGCTCTGTCAGATATGAATATTTGTCCATCCAGATTATTACGGCTGTCTTGGAAAAAGAGGCAGCTGTCTCTGAAAACTGAGCTCTAGAATGTTTTTGATTTGACAACATTTTTGTGTACAGTAATAACAGCTATTAACTGTAATCATCGTGACTATACAAAAGCTTCTTCTCGTCTTTTAATTTGCTGGACAAGCAGCGAAACAGTGCTATTATTTAGCTTTTAAACATTTATTTTATTCTTTCATTCATTTTATAAGGCTGTTTTAACCCACAGTTCCAGATACATCAGTGTGTCTATAGCTACATTTGAGTTCTTGTTTACCTGCAATCAAGTAAAAAAGGTTTTATGTGATTACAGCCTGCTTGTTTAGTTGATGTTTTTCTAAATTACTTGCCACCCATTTTCACTATTTTGACATTTGATGTTTAATTATTTGCAGAACGTTTTTAACGTGTTGTGATTGTTTGACCTCAAGCAAATACGGATACTGTGTGAGTGCATTCATCTACATTGACCAGCAGAGGGAGACACACTATTTACCCATTCACACTGCTGCAAATTACACAGAAAACCCAGAGTCTGATGTGCCTTACAGAATATACATCTTAAAGGAAAACAAGACCTCCTATTAAAACCATATTTAGCGTTTATTGAGTTTTCATTATAATTAATGTTGAATTCTAGGTTGAATCTTATTCAATACTTTGCAGTATACACTCTGTACTGCTTGCAGTTTATGATATGTGAATCGATATGCATATTTAATAATACTAATTTCTTATGTTGTCACATGACTTCGCTTGTTATACTGAAAAAATGGATGTTTGATTTACATTGATGCAGTTTACAGTCAGAAAGTTCTAGAGAATTCCAAATAAATTAAACAAATGGCAGGTAACAACACTGAGTTGAACGTGATATTTTAGAGCATTAGACCTTTATATTCGATTATTAAACATTATTTTAGTTCAAAAATGTCATTTAATACATTCCATTCAATTATTGTGAAAACATCATTTATTACATTAAATATTGTTTTATCATTCAGGGTTTCACCAAGTTGAATTTAAGAAATTTTTAAGACCATTATGAATGAATATTTAGACATATACAGGACTAAATGCTAAGGATTTTTTTGAATATTCCAGTTGGAAAGGATTTTCACTTGCCCTATCAAAAGTGATCATGTTACAACATTTAAAGATACATTATTACATTAATAATAATTTAATAATAAAAATCTAGGTCAGGACAGTATCCTCAGCAGGAAATAAACATTTAAACAAAAAACTGTAAGGAAAGTAATTAAATGCTATTTTTAAATGAAAAGTTTCAAGTTTTATTGAGATGGATTGTTGGTGATTGTATGAGTGTTAATGGCCAGATTGGGTAGCTACATAAACAAAGGAAAATTAAGACCTGGTAAAGAAGATTTAAGACCAACAACAACATTTCAGTAGATTTAAGACTTTTTAAGACCTAAAATTATCTTTTGAGATTTAAGACATGTTAAGACTTTTTAAGACCTCGCAGACACCCTGTTCATTATGTGAATGTTAGCAGAAAAATTCAAAGTTTTTTTTTTTTTGTTATGAAAATATTACAAGAATGTTACATTAAACACCTTTTTTATACCTAGTTTGAACGTTGGCCATGGTTATGTGCCCGCTAGAGGAATGTTTCGTTCTAGCATTTTCTAAATGTTACATATGCTTACTATTTTTTACCAACATTTAAACCAAATTTAGATTAAAACTTTGTTTTCCATTGCTATTGTAAAATTAATTTTACTTCAGCTTAGTCCCTTATTTATCAGGGGTCGCCACAGTGGAATGAATCACCAACTATTCCAGCATATGTTCTAAGCTGTGGATGCCCTTCCAGCTGCAACCCAGTACACGCTAACATTCTCTCTCACACACACACACACATTCTAACACTATGGCCAATTTAGCTTATTCAATTCACCTAGCGCATGTCTTTGAACTATGGTGGAGACCGGAGCACCCAGAGGAAACCTATGTAAACACGGGGAGAACATGCAAACTCCACACAGAAATGCAAACTGACCCAGATGGGACTCAAACCAGTGACCTCTTGCTTTAAGGTGACAGTACTAACCACTGAGCCACTGTACCACCCTAGTTAAAATTATTGTTAGGTTTAAGAATGCCATATCAAATATATAAATAAAAAACTTCCAAACACATTATTGTAAGAAAGAAATGTGCATTGAAATGCTCTCTGTTCGCTGGGATTAAACTGCAAATAAAAATGTGAAATTTATTCTGTTATTACAGTCATGTTCACTTTTAAACGCAGGCCTGTAGATAAGGGGGTTCGGAAGGTGACAAAGGTCCAGTATTTACCCCATTCGTGAGCTAAATTGTCCTATTTTGACTGCTACTCCATTATAAATAGTGAAAATCAAAAAGCATTTAAGACTAAGCCCAATCCTCTGTTGGCTATCGCTTCGGTGCGACTTCAGCTAATCAGATTTGGCCAATGCTAACAAATATTTTAATTGTGCAATCTGCCGTAAGTGAAGACTTCTTTCGCTACTGCACTGTTTTTAAACAGAGAAAACATTTTACGCATAACTTTTATTCTTAATCTTGGTGTCACGCTGGTAGACAAGGAAGACAAGAATGGTTATGGGATGTGACACTGAAAAAAAAGAGCAATTAAAAGGTGTTAAGCACCAAAAGTGGCCCATATTGAAATTGATTTAAATACTATTGGCTATTGTTATTCTCCATGAATTTTCAAATGTACTTTTTCTTTACAAGAGAGGCTAGAAATATTGTGATCATTATTATTATTATTATTATGTTTTAATTATTGTTATTATTCGATTGGCCAAATTCTGACTGAGGACAGTTGAATGTGCTGGCCAGTTTGTTATTTCCCTAATAAATAAAATAGACTACAATTTGTAATTTAAACCTTTAACAAATTCCTATTTTTCCTCTAATAATACATGATGTAACAAATATGTATTTTAAAAATAAGTATTATTTCATATTACTTCATTATAAATCTTTAGGAAATATATTTCTAAGATCAAAAACTGGATATGATGACCATCCCACAAGCTAATTCAGCTAACAATAATGCTTAACATGTCGACCTAAATTTGGTACTTAAATTTAGCGTATAGGCGTCAGGTTGGCGCAGTGGGTAGCATGATCGTCTCACAGCAAGAAGGTTGCTGGTTTGAGCCCCAGCTAGATCAGTAGGCATTTCTGTGTGGAGTTTGCTTGTTCTCCCTGGTGTTGGCTTGGGTTTTCTCCAAGTGCTCCAGTTTCCCCACAGCCCAAAGACATGCGGAACAGGTGAATTAAATAAACTAAATTAAGTAGTCTATATGTGTGTGGATGCAAGACTGATGGGTTGCGGCTGGAAGGGCATCCGCTGCGTTAAACATATTCTGGATAAGTTGGCGGTTAATTCCGCTGTGGCGACCTCAGATTAATAAAGGAACTAAGCCAAAAAGAAAATGGATGAGAGAATGAGGCGTATAACTGCAAAGAGGTCAACGTTTTGAGAAAAAAAAGAACCACCCCTTTAACCAGGCTGGCTATGGGCCTGAAATGTCTTAAGACTTGTTTTTATATTCAGTGTTTTGGTCATCTGATGAATGCAGTACTGGTCCACCTGTCCTACAGTATGTATTCCTCCTGCTCATGTGCTGCAGTGAGCTGTGTGAGTCTGATGAACCCTGACTCTGTGTGTGTGCGCGCAGATGCAGGTTGTAATGATGAGTTGAGTGTGTGCACATGCATGAGTGCTTTCTGTTTGTCATAGGAAGGTTGAACATCATCACACTGCACAGAGACTGAAGATCAGCTGCAGAGTCAGTACAGATTCTTCAGCATACTATACACTGCTCATACTGTCTGTAGAGTATCTACAATAACCAAATATGTGGTAAAAGACTGCTAAATGTAATGTATGATGTGTTACATTTGACAAAACAAGAATAACATCTTACTCTTTATTTCTACAGCACAGCACTACAGCCTAACAGGTAAAGCTTTTCAATTTGCCATGTCCATGAAGAGCCTTTCCACTGGAGGAACTATTGTGTATACACACATCTACTGACATAACTAAAATCACTACAAGTTTATTTTTACACTTTTAAATTGCATTATGGGGTGGTCGTTGAGGTATGGGATGGGGGTATAGTGTTGTGAAAGGGGCAGGCCAGATTCATGGTGGCAAGCCAGATTGACCATTAGGCCACAAGGAAATCTCCTGGTGCTCCCTATGGCTAGTCCGTCTCTGACTATCAGCTCATTACACTCTTCTTACATCGTAATGTACATGACCAAACAAGACATTCATTCATTCATTCATTCATTTTCTTTTCGGCTTGGTCCCTTGATTAATATGGGGTCGCCACAGGGGAATGAACTGCCAACTTATCTAGTATATGTTTTTACGCAGCAGATGCCTTGCCAGCCGCATCACTGGGAAACACCCATACACTCTCATTCACAAAGGATGCCTTTCCAGCTGCAACCCATCTCTGGGAAACATCCACACACACACATTCATACACTACAGACAATTTAGCCAATTTAGCTCATTACAGAGTAATCCTAAAGCTCTTAAGACATCCCAACTGCTGAAAACATACTTAATGTACATGATTCATTTTGTTGTTAATTTCCTTTTACTGTTTTATGTATAATTCTACACTGTTTAGTCCAAAAAAAAAGTCTGAAATGTTATTCATTATAATGATAAAATTGTCTTAAAGTCCTACATTTGACTTGATAAAACCTGTAGAAATCATGTATGTAGTATGTCGCTTGCACCATAAAGGCTGCATTCAGATATTGAGTAAATCGGCATTCCGTTGCAATGAATATTGCTATTTGCTGAGTTTGCCAATAATAAGTAGTAATTTAAATGTATAAAATGCAATGATTATAGTGTTGTACAGTATTCAAATTGATTCCCAACATTGTCTCTCCCACACGCACACACATAACCTACTGTGATCTCTAGATCAAAACATTGCAATAAAACATATTTTGTGTGTGACTAACCCTTCCAGTAAGCGCGTGCGCTGTGTGAGGTTTGCGCTCGGTCTGTAGTACAAGACTGAAGCTGTTATCGCTCCCCTCTCAGATGAGCCTCTATTCAGTGCTTCAGAGCTACTATTACAGCTCTGACTTATGATTCTAATTACCCAGATTATATAATTAGCAAGTCAATGTCTGCGTCCTGCAGGTTGAAGCGCGCACGCAGGTGTTTATGAAAGAGCGCGAGTTAGCGTGTGCTCGAGGAGAAATGATCGTCTTTTGGTAAGACAGGCTGAACTGCTGCTTATGAGGTGGTTAAGGGGTAATTGTGCGGTTTCAATGCTGCAAACTAAGTTTTAGAAGAGAAAACCACACTGCTGAAAAGAAGCGACTGTTTGCGCGTCAGACTGTGGCGGCGGGACAGACAAGCATTTGTAATAAACCAGCTTGGTCTGATTGAGGTAAAGATAGTTTTAAATTCACACACCGCAACTTTTCCTTAAAAATGTAATTTCACAAAATTATTTTAAATAGTGTAATTATATTAGCGGCCAATGATTATTAAAGTACGACATTGTTTACAGTCAAATGTTATTTTCAAGTCATATTTACACGTAATTTTAAAAAGAATATTCAAAATACCATGGTAAACAACATAGGGAGCATATCACATATTGTCACTAGACGAATGTGGGAATATAAACCAACGTACACTTGGTCTGGTACAAGCTGCAATACATATGATAATCAATGTTCATTGTATAACGTATATCACGTGTGTGGCCTAACTAAAACCATTAAGTGTTGACAGATGAGATGATATCAACGCTAAACGATAATAGCAACAAATATAATGTATATGGTATTGTATTTTAAGTAATATCCATATTTTACCTGTATTTGAAGTTTGCCTTACATTCTGTCCGAAATGTCCTTAAGAAAATGACCATTATGATATAGTCTACTTGATTCACAATGTACGCCTACTGTACTTTTCAATGTACGCCAATGACTATTTTCAAACAGGTTCGAACTCAACCCATTCGCCATTGGTTGCATAAACGATTAATCCCGCCTCAAATTTTACTTGATTGGTTGATGCACCTGTTAATTTGAACAACACTTGTTGTGGCGTATAGTTGTTTGTTTGTGTTGTTCATTCATTGCAAAAAAACACACGACGCTTGTTCCAGTTTCAGCCTGTTATGAAATATTTCGTCGACAGAACGACAATGAATAACGATCCATATCTGAAAATTAGGTGAGTTGCTTAAATAAACTTTGTTGCTATATAAACTTTGGTTTTCACTTAGCGCGATGGCTGGAAAGTTTCTCGTGAGACGTGATATGTTGCCTAAAAATGCTATTGGGCCTATGCGTTTCCAGATAAACCATGATATTTCTATTGTCCATGTCAAAATACCATGGTATTTGGTACCATCATTTCGTACCAGCCGGGTGAAAGGGGAGTTTTTTTCTTAAAACATTGACCTTTTTCTGTTTAATTATGAGGTTTTAACACTGCATTTTAGTGACATTTTAATTGTCATTTATTAGGCAAACAAACTGGCCTGCACATTCAACTTCCCTCAGTCTGAATTTGGCCATTGAATAATAAAAAATAAAACATAATAATAATAATGCAGAGCTTGAACATTTTCTAGCCTCTCCTGTAAAAAAGTAACTTTGAAAATTCATGTATGACAACAATCGCCAAATTATTATTAAAGTTTAATTTAATACGGGCCGTCTTTGGTGCTTCACTCCTTTTTATTGGTAATTTTTCCTTTCAAGTATAAGCTCCAAGATTTAGAATAAAAGTTATTTGTAAAATAGTTATATAGTAACCTAAGGTGAAAGATGACTTCACTTAAAGCAGATTATAAGTTTTCTTGTTTTTTGGTTTTTTTTGCACCGCTGAATGCTGGAGTCATGAAAAATTATTTCATTGGTCAAAACTGGGTGGCGTGTTGGTGGAGTGAGTGGCGCTGTCGTCTCACAAGCAAAAAGGTCACTGCTTTGAGCCTCGGCTGGGTCAGTTGGAATTTCTGTGTGGAGTTTGCATGTTCTCTCCTGCTTGTGTGGGTCTCCTCCGTGTGCTCCAGTTTCCCCCACAGTCCAAAGACATGCACAATATGCAAGTTGGGTAAGCAAAATTGCCCGTAGTGTATGTGTGTGAATAGGAGTGTATGGGTGTTTCCCAGTGATGGTTTGCAGCTGGAAGGGCATCCGCTGCGTTAAACATTTGCTGGATAAGTTGGCGGTTCATTCCACTGTGGCAACCCAGATCAATAAAAGGACTAAGTTGAAAAGAAAATGAATGAATGGTCAAAACTGATTAGCAGAAGTCACGCTAAACTGAAAGCCAACAGAAGATTCTGCTTGGTCTTAACCTCATAGCCAGCGCCCTGACGAGGAAGCACTAAGACGCTGTTTTTCCACATGTCAATGTTTACATCGCTTTACCATGGTACTTGCATGCGAAAACGGCGTCTTTGTAGTAAAAGGCAAGTCTATGTCATGGCTTATAGTGTTACAGAAAAAATGAGACCACATAATTTATAACATTTTATATTTTTTAACATGTAACTTCTTTTTTTACCACAGTAAAGCTCAAAGTGTCTTCTTTCCAATCCGCTTGTTAAGTGTGACGTCACGCGAAGCGGCTTCCGGGTCCAAGCGCTCTATTCAACTGAATGGGGAGACTCATGAAATGGTAATAATAAACGTTTACAAAGCAATTTAAGGCTTTCGAAAATCACGATCGCAATATATATGTCCATGCCTAATATCCGATGGCCAGAAAGTGATTAATTTTTTATGAATTGTTAAAATTTTGGTATTTGTTACGCAGCAAGCCCAGAGATTGTTGTGTACACTATGATTTTATATAAAATTAACTTTAATGTGTGATAGGAATAAAACGTGATCATGAACGAATGATTTCTCCACTCAAATGAATGGCGGCTTGGACCCGGAAACAGTAAACATACGTCACAAACACGTCACCACTTAACAAGTGGATGGTACATAGGTTGTGTTTGTAGCTTACTGGAGTCAGGAACTGTTGGTATTTAAATTTAGGTAGGTGTAAATTCCCCAAAATTGAGTGCTGTCTGACAGGTTAAAGCCTTTTACGATTGGTTATTTTTACAATTATGAAGAAATAGCAGTAAAAATAGGACAAATGTATGTAGCACACGTATGGGACAAATTCTGGACATTTGTAAGTGGGGGGTCTTTTGAACTACCTGAACCCCTCCTGGTTACGGACCTGCATGGTGTAATTTTCTGTTATTCATTGTCCATGGTATTACACATTTCTATTTGCATAATTATCAGATAATACCTTCCGGCAGCAGCATAAGTTCAGGAAACTGTTTTCAAATTTAATGAATAATTTTCTTTTTTTTTTTTTAATAGAAAACTTTGAACAAGTTCAATAAGAAAAGTACAAATATACCTATTTTATATGAGTTCATAATAGCTAATATTGAAATTAAATAGATGAAATGGCTTTAAATTAGATGTCACTGTCACTGCTTGACATAACAAGAATTTGCAGATCATTCATATTTTTATATTCTGCTGTCATCTGCGGAATGAGATTGTGGCTGGTCAGTTTGCGTGGGATGGACATTATCTGAAAATGAGTTTAATGAAGGAACAGCATGTGCAAGACATTTAAGCAGTTTACGTAGGAAGGGAATGTTTAGGACTGATCTACTGCCCTCTGCTGACCAGTCACTGACCAAACCAAACATATAACCTCAGTAGTACCAGCCTAAAACATTTCCCTTTGTGTCTAATCTTAGAGCCATCAATCATGGCAGAGCTGGTTTTCAGCAGGACAGTGCGCGTATAACTTAAATGCTCGATGTCTGGCCATTCAGCAGCAGTCTAACACAGTAATTTTTGAAGACTTCATGTGTTTGTTTTGACATTTGTGTACCTCTAATGTCCCCTGGGCTTATTTTTGGGCACCATTTGATGTTTTTTTATTTTTCAAGGCAATTTTCAAAAACCATTTTTGGCAGCCCTAAGTATATATTGTTGGTTTTGGGCACTTATAATTTCAGTCTTGTACATGGTTATTTTTGAGATGTACTAGTGCCCAAATTACATTTAAACTGACAGACAATCTCGCTCGCAGACACACACACAGAAAGACGCGCAATAATGTGCAGGAGCTATTCGTGGTTGCATCCCACCCGAAATGTTTTATTATTTCTGAAATGCTGGGTGTGTTGAAAAATAGATAGTTCACAGTCTAGCACTTTTAATGAGTAGGTGCTGCGCTCTCGGGTTTCTGTCGTGTGTATTTGTGTACGAACGGCTCTCAGTTATACCGCAAAACTGTGAGACGACACTGTCCTGCTTTGATGCTTTCAGGCTGCGTTTTGCTGCTCTTCCAGGCTTCTGTGACTTGGACTGAAAAAATGCAGACAGCTTGGTTCGTGTTTTCCTCTTCAGGAGACGTGCTTGGTCATTCGTTCATTTTGAACAACGTGTAAAAAAGTATGCTTTGATGTGAATTAGGAGATGCTATGCTTACAAAATGCACACAAAACAAAAAAAGTTCTGTTTACTGTATCATAGATGGATTATTTACAGCAGAAGCATGATAATACAGGGTTAAACGTTTAGGTTTAAGCTTAGCTTGTCAAATCTAAATGTTACTCATTAAGTTTATTATTCCATTTATTACAAAAACAGTACTGCAAGAAACCTTTGGTTTTAATAAACTGAACTTAGAACCTGTAATTGTATTAAAAATAAAGTAAAGAAATAATCAGCTGAATAAAAATACATTGTAAAATATTTAATACTGTGAAAAATTCACTGTTGCTGATAACGCTAAATTTGTAAACTATAATTTATACAACCAATATTGATTTTTAGTCTCAATTTCAATAAATTATTCAGTTTTTTACTCATAAAGCTAGATGTTTCATTGATAGATGTATCATTTTTGAAGAGTTATTCAGTGGCATATATTTGATGGCTGAACCAACCACCTATTGGTTAAATAATGTAATTACTGCCTACAACTTTAATCTTTAAACGTCAAGTTAAATGCATATGACAGTGATTTTTATCTTTACCATGAACATCAGTGGATTTATATAAACTGTATCACAGTACTGCTGTGTTATTTGAATGTTTGTAACTTCATAACTAACTCAAAAGATTAAAGACTGCATCACGTTTTTGATTTTTTTGCGTTTTCAGATTTGAATGCAGCGATTTGAAGGATTATTAAACGTATGCAAATCCCCATTATTTATAATTTATGTTGCGTGATCTTTTAATGATTAATCGTGGAGCTTTCACTGAATGCATTAAAGCAGGCTAAACAAGTAGTGACCAAAAACCCCTTTAATAACCTAAGAAACCCACCACATCCTGAATAACCTACCACAACTTCTTCCGTCATCATAGTATTTTACATGGAAAGCCTAAATGCTTTAACACATTTGATTTGAATGACGCGAGAGGCGATCATGACAAATTTAGAAGTAATCTACAAGTGATTTAACTTTTGTTAAATTTGGCCAGCAGAGAAATTAAAATGGTCGTGCCCAACTGAGTCTGGTTTCTCTCAAGGTTTTTTTTCTTCACTTGCCAATCGGTGAAGTTTTTTTCCCCTCTCCTTTGTTGCATCTAGCTTGCATGGTTTGGGATTGGTAGAGCTACCCATCAATGAATTTGCTCTTCAGTGTTTAGATTTAGAATGATTTTAAAGCACACTGAACTGAGCTAAACTGAACTGAACTTAAACACTAAAAACTGAACTACTCTGTTCCAATTTACTATGACCATTTATGTGAAGCTTTACATTGTAAAAGCGCTATACAAATAAAGCTGAATTGATTTAAATTGAAGTAAAAAAAAAAAAGTATTAATACGCGGGTCATGTGTGTTCTGAACTGTGGGCTGTGATCCATACGAATAAAGCCTGAACATAATATTACTTTAATAATTATTTAATTTAATAATAAAGAAATATGAATAAATATCAGACGTATTTCTTTTTTATGTTACACTGACCTATAAAAAAAGGAAAAATTAAATAAAAAACGCTTGTAGACTTACTTTGAAAATAGTAAATTGGTGTTTTTAGTATTAGTGGTCCCAATAAAATTATTAATTTATTGATATATTATTAATTATTTGTAATTCCAGTTATAGGACTGACATTTGTGAAAATAAAAATACAATCTGTATTTATAGGGAAAAAATATAATAAATAAATTATATATTATTTTTTGTGAAAACTCATTAAAAACTCACTTATCAAGCTATTAATGTTTTTGTGTGTGTGCTTTTTTGTGATTTTTGCAATCTATAAATTAATGACAATAATAAAAAATGTTAGGGAAAGAAAAAAGAAAAATAAACAGTGTATTTGTCATGTTTAAACTGGTCGAGCACATCAGTATGAAGAAATTGGCAACATTCACTCAAACAAAATAAGTGAAATTATTCCAAACCAAATGTATGCAGTCTAATACTCCAGTTTTAGTTTGGTCTTCATACAGTCTGTGGATGATGCAGAATAACCAGGGAACTACGCAAGGATTCTGTTTGTGGACTTCAGTTCTGCCTTTAACACCATCGTCCTATCACTGCTCGAGTACAAACTGACCCAGCTCTCTGTTCCTAGCTCTGTCTGTAAATGGATCACCAGCTTTCTGACAGATAGACAAAAGCTAGTCAGAATGGGCAAAATCACATCTGACAGCCGCACCATCAGCACTGGTGCTCCCCAGGGGTGTGTTCTCTCCCCACTGCTCTTTTCCCTGTACACCAATGACTGCACCGCAAAAGGCCCCTCCATTAAACTCATTAAGTTTGCAGACGACACTACTGTTATCGGCCTCATCCGGAACGGTGACGAGTCTGCATACAGACAGGAGGTGGAGCGGCTGGCGTTAAACTGCAGATACAACAACCTGGAGCTGAACACGCTCAAAACAGTGGAGATGATAGTGGACTTTAAGAGAAACCCCACTCACCATCATGAACAGCACTGTGGCTGCAGTAGAGTAATTCTGGTTCCTGAGCACCACCATCTCTCAGAATCTGTAGTGGGACATTCACATAGACTAGGGGTGGGCAATATCGGTCCTGGAGGGCCGGTGTCCTGCATAGTTTAGCTCCAACTCTGATCAAACACACCTGAACATGCTAATCAGTGTCTTTAAGATCACTAGAAATCCATAAGCAGGTGTGTTTGATTAGAGTTGGAGCTAAACTGCAGGACACCGGCCCTCCAGGACCGAGTTTGCCCACCCCTGACAGTGGCTGTTTCTCAATTCCAAGAATGCAGAGAACGGACTTGCGTTCTTGTGGAGACCGGTCTGGCCAGGTGTCCTCGGAAGAACGAACTCAGAAGACCGCGAGGGCAGAGAATGCGTCCTTTGAGAAATGGAATGCTGCGTTCTTCCTGATGGTCATGTGACCTTCACGCATTTTAAATGGAAAATATTTAAACATTACAGCACTCATACTGCAATTTATTGTTTCCCCCCTCTTCAAAATATATACTTTGCATAAAAACATTATAAATATACTCTGCACAATATAAATAAAACAAATTTTAATACGAATTTCAACAAACAAACAACCCTTAATGTGTTTATTCCTTTATTAAGATGTTCATGTTAATGTTTACTTTCACCGTTTCATTTAGGGAAACTCCTGATGTAAATAGTGATATCTCTGAACTTTAATAATAAATCTAAATAAAATGGTGCGCTTCCCACCTCCAGTCGCAAAGACTTCTGGGACTTCCAAAGCGAGTTCGGTGCTCAAGTCTGCATCAGTGCTTCCTTGATATCAAGATCACATCCGGGAAGTTTCACGCGTCCTTCATACTTGCAGTCTTGAGTATTGGAACTGAACTTAGGCAGCTGATGATGACGTTGCACGAGAACACGAGGAAGCAAGACCGCTGAAGAACGCATATTGGGAAACAGCCATAGACTCTATTGTGAAGAAAGCCTAGCAGAGACTGTACTTCCTTCGTCAGCTGAGGAAGTTTAACCTGCCACAGGAGCTGCTCGTGCAGTTCTACTCAGCTGTCATCTAATCCATCCTCTGCACCTCAATCACTGTCTGGTTCGGCTCAGCTGCCAAAACCGACCTCCTTAGACTACAGCGAAAAGTCCGAACTGCTGAACGTATCACTGGCATTACTCTTCCTACACTTCAAGAACTGTATTTGTCCAGAGTAGGGTTGTAACGGTATGAATTTTTCACGGTATGATAATCGTCTAAAACAATACCACGGTTTGACGGTTTCGCGGTATACGGTATGTTACAAATGTTACAAAATAATAGAACAGTGAAGCAAATTTGACTTTTTCCAAATAATATATTTTTTAGTTACTATAAACAACACCACTTACAATGAACAAATAAAAATAAGAAAATAATAAATAATGTGTCAAAGTCCAAATAAAGTCCAAATAAACATGGTGCAAATCCTCAGTAAAAATAGATATAAATATTTACTATACTATAAATAGTTACATAACGAAACTAGATTCAATATGGAACATCCTTAGGTTTTATGTGCCAGCATGGATATGGTTGTCTATCGATATGGATTTGGATATGGTTGTCTGCAATGCAGACAAACAGCTGCATCTTCATTTGCATCTTTTGAAAACAGCAAGAGCAGCAGTTCGTCTTTGCTGTGTCACTGTTTTGTCATGTTTCTGTGCTACTGAGCATGCAAAAGTACTTAGTATGAGAATTATTTCATGCAAAACTTTTTTTTTTTTTGCGTTTTATTTAGCCGCGCATAAATGTATGCCTATCTCTCATTCCGTGTTGTTCAAAAAGCTTGGTCCACAAACAAAAGCGAAACCTATGCTTATTGGTTGTGATATAGCGAGTTTGAACCAATCTGGGCATGGAGGAGGGACAATGCATCAATGTATCATGTCTGGTTTGTCCGGAGACACAGTGATGAGCGTTTCTTTGTCAAATCAGCGTTGTCAAATGTTGATGACGTAACCGCACTGATTCCGGAGCCTCTGAAAGTCCGCGAATGTTATGTGATACAGCACTGGGAAGCTTAGACTCTCTTCTTTATGCCAATCTTTGAATTGTATGAATCGGATCAGCGGATCAAAAGTTATTAAACATTTAAGAGCAATACTTATTTTTAGCCGCGGGCGGCTGTCTCGGTCTTTAAGGGTTAAAACCGTTGATATGCAATTGTTCATGGTATGATAATCGTGCACGTTCAAATCGTGGTAAACCGTCATACCGGTATATTGTTACAACCCTAGTCCAGAGTGAGTAAAAGGGCTCGCAAAATCACTCTAGACACCTCTCATCCAGCACACTACCTGTTCGAACTGTTACCGTCTGGTCGGCGCTTCAGAGCACCAAGCACAAAAACAGACAGACACAACAAAAGTTTCTTTCCTCAGGCCATCTACCTTATGAACAGTTAAATATCCCCTAACTGTGCATTAAATGTTACCACTTAACTTAACTGAACTTAAACACTAAAAACTGAACTACTCCGTTCCAATTTACTATGACCATTTATGTGAAGCTGCTTTGACACAATCTACACTGTAAAAGCGCTATACAAATAAATCTGAATTGATTTGAATTGAAGTAAAAAAAATTTTATTAATCCACGGGTCATGTGTGTTCTGAACTGCGATCCATATAAATAAAGCCTGAACATAATATTAATTTAATAATTATTTCATTTAATAATAAAGAAATATGAATAAATATTAGACATATTTCTTTTTTTCTGTTACACTGACCTACAAAAAAAAGGAAAAATTAATTAAAAAACGCTTGAAGACTTACTTTGAAAAATAGTAAATTGGTGTTTTTAGTATTAGTGGTCCCAATAAAATTATTAATTTATTGATCTATTATTAATTATGTGTAATTCCTGTTATAGGTCTGACATTTGTAAAAGTAAAAATACAATCTGTATTTATTAATTACAATGTTTATCGCCTTCTTTCATATTTACTTTGTGTTGTCACTTGTCACTTTATGTACACTGGAAGCTTCTGTAGCCAAAACAAATTTGCTGTGTGTGTGACGTACACTTGGCAATAAGACTGATTCTGAGTTTTATATGTATTCCAGAAATATTACAACTATATGATCTGCTAATGAAACTGCACTCCATACAAGACCCGACTGATTTTTGAGCCCTGGGTGCCACAGCACTTAATGTCACTGCAGTGAATGTGTGTGTGTGTGTGTGTGTGTGTGTGTGTGTGTGTGTGTCTGGACAGAGTGTGGCAGCGGCTGGCGTCTGTGGCACGTTCCACAATGGTGTTTGTGCGTCGAGCTATTTCTGGCCGGTGTGTGTCTGTCTCTCATAAAGCCAGACGGGTTCTGTTGCTGCTCACTTTACACTCTGTGTGTGCGAGTTTGCACACTGCCTGCTCTGCTCTGATGTGGTTCTACGCCTGTGTGGTCCTGAAAGGAGAGCGGCAGGGAGGAGGGTCACGCTCAGCACTTACAGCACTGCACATTATTAAAAGACAGTCAAACTCCGAGGAGACTTTCAAAGAAGGAGCGTCTGACTTTAACGCTACTGTTCACTCAATCCACTGTTATTCCGGCAGAGAGAAAAGTGAGGGAATGATTTCCAGACTCACATTTTCCAAACAGCTACGACGCTATTTCAGCAGATGCCAAGCACTAGAGAAAGCCCAGAGATGGAGTTGTAGAAAAGAGAGAGGCTGGGAAACCACAGATCAGTGCTAACACACGTTTCCCGTCTCTTTTGCTTTGCTTCTCAGTTGAAGGAATAGTTTGAAAAGTCATTTATTTAATCTAATCTGCATCATTTCAGACCCATTTGACTTTATTTCTTCATTAAACAGTTGTAGATTGCCATTTTTTATGCTATCAAACATTTTTATCTGGATAGACTTTAAGAGGGTACATACAGCAACCAGAAGATGAAATTCAATACCTTTTTAAGGCCTTTTTTAAGACTCTGCGCATACATTTTAAGACCTCACTAGCGACATTTTAACTTGCAGTATATTTACTAAATACTTATTGTAAACTAAAACATTATTTATATACTGAATAAAAATGCTAATCCAGCAGGTGGTGCCTATAGAACAGCAGGAATAACTGTTTCCCTGGTTACTGCAGTAAACAAAGCAGCATAATGTAATTAGCAGGATTTTATCGATTTCCGAAAAACTACACAACATCCCAATATTCAAAGATTAAATTCAGGGAAACCTTAGCATGCTATAGCATTTAAGACTTTTTAATACATTTTAAGGGCCTTAAATTTCTCTTAATGGATTTATCAACTTTTAATACTTTTTAAGACCTCGCGGACACCCTGTTTAAAGGCAATATTTAAAAGTGTGAGTCCTTTAGAAATGGTAGATATTTCATCAAGAGTAAATCTTAAACTATTTTAGGTTTGTATCTTATTTCATGTATTGCTTGTTGTTGATTTCCTTTGATAGTTTTCAACCTTTTTATTTTTAAAAAGTGATGTAATTGATTTTTTTATTTATTTATTTATTTTTGCCATGACATAGAGAAGCTGATATGGCAATAAACTCAAAACTCTCTCTCTCTCTAAAGAAAAAAAATTGATCACTTGCTTGTGAATAGTTATGATTTGAGGGTTTAAGCCGGAGAAATAATACAAAAGAGTGTTAAAAATCTGATTAAGGTTGCCTTCAAGTTGATCTGAATTCATCTGATGTTTGTGTGTTTTTTTCTATTCTTTGAAAATCTCTGCCATAGCTGAAAAATGGTGTTGAGACATGGATGTGGTAGATTTTGACCAAATGATTTTGGTTTGTGCACAGCTTGTGACTGATCAGTTTGTTTTGGTTTTTATTTGTTTTTTTTCAGAAGGCTGTAAAGTTTTTTCTGACATCTAATGTTTTAAGACTGATCTGAAAAGATTTTAAAGTCATTTCTGTGACTTTAGAAACTAGCAAACATGTAGCCCAACAAGAAAGTAATCATTCGCATTAATTTTATGTTTTGTTGAAAATCTCAATAGCTGTAAAATGCCATTTGAAACTGGCTGCAGGATTGATGGGCAAAATATTAAACATTATTGGTACTTGTGGATCTTGTTTATGACCAGAGGTGTGGCATTTTGACAAACGAGGAGTTAATGATGTTAAAGATATTTTGTTATGTTAGTGATTTGACTGGTTTAGACAGGTAAAAGACTAATAATTATGAAATAAAACCACAAGTTACTGTAGGTTGAAGTGAGTTCTTGTCTTGAAGGGTTAGTTCAGGGGTGTCCAAACTCGGTCCTGGAGGGCCACTGTCCTGCACAGTTTAGTTCCAGCTTCATTTAACACACCTGCCTGGAGGTTTCCAGTACATCTAGAAAGAGCTTGATTAGCTGGTTCAGGTGTATTTAATTGGGGTTGGAGCTAAAATTTGCAGGACACCGGCCCTCCAGGACCGAGTTTAGACACCCCTGGGTTAGTTCATCCAAAAATTAAAGTGGTGTTATTAATTACTCACCTTCATGTCATTTCAATCCCCAGAGACCTTTGTGCAGAAAAGGAACCAAAAATACCATCAAAACATTTTGTGTGAATTCAATGTTCAACTTTTTGACAATGATTTTGGTTGTTTTTCTGTTCTTCAAACATGTATGGAGTATAAGAGAGCTCTAGATTTACTTTAAATTATCTTAATTTAATGGTGAGTAATTTTTCATCTTAACAGTTTGGTTGACCTTTTGTCCATAGGTTATTATTAAAAAATAAAACAAAACTTAAAAATTGGTTAAAGAGGTTTTCGGAACACTATTTTACTTTTTCTTTTCCTTAAAGTTAAAGAGTTAACAACTTAGCTTTCATTTTTGGGTGAATTAATCCTTTAATGAGTGAATCATTGAATCATTCATTCAACCGATTTGTTAAAAACAGCTGATTTAACACTTACGCTTGTGACTTTCCTTTTGAATGAGTTAACTGTATTACTAAAACAGACTCATTAATAGAAATAACTCATTACAAACATTCTGTTCCAGCTTTAGAATCATTATTGCTGTTAATAACTTGCTGATATTTGGTAATATGTCACACTTTCTTGTTTACTTTAGTATATTAAATCTTTCTTATATCCTTCATCATGAAGGGAATGCTTTTGGACTCTTAATACACACTTTTTTGTTTGTTTTTTTTGTTAACCGAATGACTGATGAAAAGGCCATAAATAAATACACTGTAAAATATATATGACAGTCATGACAAGAAATGTTTTTTTTTTTCTTAAACGTAATGTTAATCAGGTTTTAACTTATTTTTAACTTTTTTTTTAACTATACAAACTTTTAATGTAATATTTTTAGTAAGTTTGACTGATTTAAGTTGAGATGATTAGAAAAAATTAATTTGTTAATTTTAAATTATTTAATTAAAAATAAATATTTTTACAATGTATTATTGACAAATAAAAAATTATACGCTATTATGAATTTTGAGAAATATGAGCTCATTTAATGGTAACATTAATGATGTAGTGCAGAGTTTAGATGTGTAAAACAGCCTGGATGTTCAGCTAGTCTTTTTGTGTCTCACAGTTGAACAAAAAGGCCATACAGGTTGAAAGTGACATAAGGGCGAGTAAATGATGTCAGGATTTTCGTATTGTGGTAATTTGTTTCTTTGAACAAAACTGCAGTTGACAGAAGGTTGAGAAATAAAATGTCTTTCCTGTCAACACTTTCCACCGGCTTCATATTAATTTTCTGATAACAAATATCTTTTTTTTTTTTTTTAAAAAAGCCTGCTCTGAAAATGTCACTTGTTCAAGTAAAGCCACCCATCATTCAGTTGAAATTGGCCACAGATTCATTCCTTTGTCTCCTTTTCCTTTTGTTTTTTCTTGATCCCATCCATTAAACATTTTAGCCCGTCACAAACATGCCATTTCAGTTGCTCCTGTAGACGCTATAAACTCTTGAAGAAGTCCATAATTTGCAAGTTTTACAAGATCAAAAATGCTAACAAGAAATCCATTTTATAGTTTTGTTCAGACCTCATTATGGTTTGATTTCTGCTCGGGCCGACCATTTTTCAGTGCTGACTCACAGTTACTGTGCAACTTTGATGTGATGTTTTGCACTGAACGAATGTCCTCCTTCAGATACGATGTCTAAGCATATATTTGTCAGCGGCTTAAGCGGTTTGCACTTTGTTAACCAGTGTTGGCAAATAATGTGTGTTGTGTGGGATAAACTTGTTTTGCTCTGAGTGAACATTTAATTGCAGTGGAGGAAGCCCACACAGTGAGAGCGGCAGATATAAATGCTGCGTTTACGCAAACCTGCCATTTTAATGCAACGTGCGCTTGCTGCTCTATTGCACATCATTGATTTGATGCTAGTCGAGTCAAAACAGTGCCAACTACACTGACATGTGATTATACACTCCGTTATTTACGTTTTATACAGTACATGTAAATGAACGTTAATATGCACGAGAGCTTCCAGGAAATGTTGATATGTGTGTGTGTGTGTGTGTGTGCGTGGTTTTGTTTGCTCTGTGAGGTAATAAACAGATGAATAATGAAACCGTCCACCTGCTGCTGTTTACTGACGGTTGAGTCGTCGACGTGTTTAATTAGTCTCAAGTGGATGATGATTATTGTGAACAGTGTAATGACATGCTAAATATGACAAACATTAAAAACCCTCATTAGCTGAGGGAGATGAGCAGCGACGACGGCGGCCTGTCATTCTCTTCTTTCATTTGCATACATTTAAATAGACTCGATGGGCTAAAAACGGTGGATAACATCATCGTGTCGCCTACTTGATTTAGCAAACGACTTTTTTTTTTCTTTTTTTTTTTAAGTTATGTAACCTTATATTTAGGACATGGCATATCATCATCATCACCATTATTATATACAGCTGCCTGTGATTGAGAAATGCTTATTTTTTTGCAGTTTCTTCATATCAAAAATTTAATTTATCCACATTTTATTTTACATTATTGGGATTTTTATACAGTGAAATGCATGCTTGTGTATATGTAATACATATATGGTAACTAAATCAAGAACCACTTGAAAAGTCTGTTTACTTGCGCATGCATTTTCAGTCAAATATTTATTTTACAATGGTCTGATAACATTTCCTCCAAATTTCTAATAAAATAGCATTTTTAACTAAGGCTGTACAATACTGAAAAAATGCCTTGATGTCTTTCCAGCCGTAATCCATCACTGAGAAACACCCATACCCAAGGGGTTGCATGGTTTACCGGTACTTTGGTAGTATTGTGATACTATGGCTCCAAAATACTGTCTGTGCCACTGTAGTTTGCAAACGGTAGTATCGTCAATAACAGTCTATCTACAATAGATAATGTTGGATGTGGAAAAATCACTAAAATACTTACACGTTTGTGCAACAATAGACCATTTTATGTTAGTAGAAGAGCCAATTCAAAGTAAAAGACAATCTCTTAAAAAGAACGTCTTGCAAAGTAAAATTTTGATTTGCTTCGGATTGTTACTTGAGACTGAAAAAAAAACTATAGATAAAAAAACAATAAATAGCAACAGGAAACATTGAAACAATTTTTGACAACTTCATACAGCCTAATTATTTATGTTGTTGTTGCTATTTTTGTAACAAATTTAATTAGCTACAATTTGTATCTTTATTTTATTGTATTTTTTTGTTGGTCAGTTATCTACAAAATAAACAAAAAGAATGAACTTTAGGTGAAGTGACGTGAAAATAATACTTTTTTTTAATAAAAAGACAATTATTTATTAAATTCAAGACCTATTATAACATGTAAAATATAGTGTTTCTGACTATTTTCTTTTATAATTTGAGTTCTCAATTACAATATTGCAATATGACTTTGTATCGTGATACTTAAGCTGGTATAATATTGTAAGACAATTTAATGGTTTTGTGACAACCCTACCATACACTCTCACTCACACACATACAATACGGACAATTTAGCTTATCCAATTCACCTATAGTGCATGCCTTTGGACTTGTGGGGGAAACCGGAGCACCCGGAGGAAACCCATGCAAACATGGGGGGGGAACATGCAAACTCCACACAAAAATGCCAACTGGCCCAGCTGAGGCTCAAACTAGCCACCTTCTTGCTGTGAGGCACCAGCACTACCCACTGCACCACCATGTCACCTCTGTGATATATTGCAATATTAATACAAATTCGACAGATGACTTGAAAAGCTCTATTTGGAATAAAATCATTAACTTGGGTTAATTGGAATAATCATGTAATCAGGAGTGAATCAAAGAAATTGCAAGTGTAAATTTAAATAAGATTGAGCAAAGATAAAAGTGAAATAAGTGGTCAGATATTCCGGTATAGCAATACGATATGATAGATCACAATATCAGTGATGTATTACAAGAAAACCATCCACAATATATTATGATATTTGTCAATGAAAGGGGGTAAAAAAAAGCATCAAAAGTTTAAAAGATGTATTTTGTTAACAGCACTCACATTTTGTAGAATTACATCATTGATGTGTGTTCGATCCGACACAATGAGAATAGCCATCTCATGTATTGTCGCCTAAGTGATAAATGCAGCAGTGCAAAGCTGATGAATTAGTTCAGATCTTTTGTACCTTTAAATAAATATCGATGTACTTGGCTACATCAATAATGTATCGTGGGTGGAATTATCAAAATAAATCAGCATCGGTAATTTGTCCTGACCCTATTATATAATAACACTGTGCATTCTTCATTGCTGATCAACTATAATAATCCTAACTTCACTTTACAGATGCTGTGATGAGACAATTGCAAATGCACACATTGCGATATGGATGCTGAAACGATATATTGTGCAGGCCTACTTTGATCATTTACATCTTCAGAAAATGTCAGCTGGTCAGAAGAAAAGCTTTCATTTATTGTGATAAAAAAGCTGGCGTATTTCACCAAATAATTATATTAAAATGCTTCTGTTGTTACATTATTTATATTGTCTATTGTCTAAAAATGAATATGGATTTTTGATATTTTAAGCCAACAAAAATGCTCTAAATGACAAACTGTTTTCTTAAATTTTGAAAAAAATGTCATCAGTAGTTTACAGAATCAAACTAATTCAATTAGTGCATTCTGTACTAATCACAAATCCTGGAGTATGTGTTCTCCTTTTTTCAAAGCTATACTGCAGCCTATATTTTTTGTATCTCTTTCAATTAAATATGAAGTGTTTATATATATATATATATATATATATATATATATATATATATATATATATATATATATATATATATATATATATATATATATTAGTTATATAAGTTGTGAAGATAAAGTGTTTGAAAATAATTTGTATAAGTTTGAGAGATTTCAGCACCTGTGGAAATTGTGCACTGCATTTATTCTGCCACTAGAGGGTGGAAAGGGCCTTCAGTGTCGATAGGCTCTATTTACCAAACATTTACTATCATGATGGCAAAATTACAGTATTCTGCTACTGTGTGTGTGCGAAAAGAATGCATGCATACTAAGAATTGTAGAACCCAAATGCATTTATAAACCAGAAGATCTCAAGAATGCTTAGGGAAATAATGGGAAAGTTGAGATGTGTGCAAAGAAATTTGATCAGCATGTGGGCTCTGTATGCAGCCTGAAATATGAAAAATGCTAATTGGATTGCAAATTGTGCTTGGATCATCATAGAGGATCATCATTAGATGGAGTGTTAGTTAGTTTTTTTTCTCAGAGGATGCGGTGAGGCTTTAGAGGAGTTGCGTGTTAGACAACTGCAGGCGTAGGAGAGGAATGGAGTATGTAATTTGAGAGATGGAGTTAAAAGATACATTTTTGCAGCATCACTACTTTAGTCTTCATGATTTTTTTTTTTTTTTTTGAAAAATTTGCTTTTTAATGTATTATCTTATTAAAATAATGCTACCTTTAGTCAAATAAGAATAGATTATTTTGCACCTTTTTAAAAATGTATTATAAATGTATTTCGATGAAGTTAAAGCGTGCTTGCTGAATAACACCATTATCTTTTTCTTTTGATTACTTAAACGTGAAATCTGTAAAATGTCATAAAACAGAATTGATGTCTAAATTGATTGATTTAAAAGCCTTTTATTTTAATTATTTATTTATTTTCTCATCATAAATGTTGTTGTGGGAGCTAAATATAATATAACTTGTTGTTTTAATTAAAATAAACAATATACCTAATTGTTTTCCCAAAGATGGGTTGCGTCTGGAAGGGCATCCGCTGCGTAAAAACTTGCTGGATAAGTTGGCGGTTCATTCCGCTGTAGCAACCCTGTATTAATAATGGGACTAAGCTGACCAGAAAATGAATGAATAATTGAATGATACTAATTGTATATTTAACTACACTGAAGAAAAAAAAAATTTTTGCTTGTTTAAACTACTTATTTAAAATAAGTTCAATAAACACAATTTCTAAGGATTTTATGGGGACAACTTAATTGTTTTATGTTTAATCCAAATAAATCCAAATAAATTTATAAAAGATTGTGAACTTTGTCTTGGAATAATATAAAGGATGTGGAACCCAGCATTTTTTACAGTGTAAGTTAAACAGAAATGAAAATGTACTCACCATTTGGTCCTCTTTTAGTTATTTTATAAGATATTTTAAGCAATATTGAAAACTGGTAGCAATAGGGAAATAAATATTTTGGAAATCAAAGACATGAACTTAGCTGTCAGATAGCTCTTTGCAACTCTCGCATGGTCACTCACTGAAGCTAAGCAGGGCTGAGCGGGAAAGCTAGGTTGCTGCCAGAAGTTGTGTTAGTGAGACCAGCAGTGGGCACTCAACCTGCAGTCTGTGTGGGTCCTAACGCCTCAGTATATTGAAGGGAACTCTATACTCTCAGTGAATGCCATATTTTGGATGACACATTAAACCAAGGTCCTGACTCTCTGTGGTCATTCAAAATCCCAGCATGTCCTTTGAAAAAGAATATAGGGGTTTAACCCCTACTCTTTGGCCAAATTTGCCCACTGGCCTCTGTCCATCATGACCTTCTTAAGCCTGCTTATTTAACGTGTCCGCCAGTTCACTTGATGTGATGTCATCGCAGTGTTTGCGGAGGTTTGCTTTGGGTGCAGGCGACATTATTTCGGCTGGCGGAGTACATGATATTTTTTGAGATTCGAGTGAACATTTTGCCCGCCGCCATGTTTGAGTTGAGTTGAATATGACTCACTTTAAAGAGATTTTGTCTGAAATGGGTACACCTCTGTACAGGCATCTTTATGATCCGTCTATGCGTGATCATAGTGATAACTAAATGACCAATAATTCTTGGCTAGAAAAATTGCAACAGTGGGAAAGGAGGAGGAAAGAAGTTTTTGTTAAAAGGTTTGAAAAAACCTGAGATAAGTTTGTTAAAGCCAAAAGAGGCCATGGCAAGAGTGGAGACCCAGGTACACAATTACAGAAATATGTTTTCCACCATTCATAGGTTTAACACTGGTGTATAAATTACAGCTTTGAATTTAAAAACAATGTATAGTTACAAAACTATAATTAAAGAACAAATTAGTTCTATGATAACTGGAAAGGAATATTTAAACCTATTGATTTATAATATACTCATGCCGTTTTTCTAGGCTTTATTGGTGACAATAGTCAGGAATGTCGGACCGTTATTGCCTTTTTAGCATATAAGTAGAGGACAGAAACTAAGCAGACAGTAATGTTGAATTGTGGAGTGGGCTAAATCAAAAAAAAAAAAAAAGATTTGTAATTTTATTTTTTAGTAAGTGTACTTTTTTTTACTTTTAATCTTGCCACATATATATATATATATATATATATATATATATATATATATATATATATATATATATATATATATATATATATATATATATACATACACATATATATATATATATATATATATATATATATATATATATATATATATATATATATATATATATATATATATATATATATAATTTTTTTTTTTTTTTTTTTTTTTTTTTTTGTAGAGCAACCCATTTTCTCTTGTCATTGATATTTAACTTTAAGGTAGAACTGTCCGAGAAATGAACAAACGCAAAGTGATGCATTAAAGTTTGATTAAAAAAAAATCATAAATGGTTTTAAAAATATTTATAATCAATAAAAAAATGTATTAAAATAATACAAATAATAATTTAAAAAGTCTAGAATGATATTAATGATATGATGTAGTTCCTACTTCTGTTTATCTGTCTGAATTTACAGTCAGTTTCTTTTGACCGCCCCCTGTCATTTTAAAGAATATCACAACGACGAACACATCAAAAATAAAAGCCTTGTCTGTTTTGTGAGGTGCCCGCGCAGTCAGCAGTGGTCTGCAACAAACGCCAGGCAAAAGTATAAATCAGCTTTAACCATCCCCATATCATAGCTGGCTTCTTCACTTTGTCTCTTCTCAACCAATCAGCTGGTGTGCGGTCTGGTGCAATAAGGCTGCACGTCATCCAGATAGATGCTGGACACTGGTGGGGGATGAGGAGATTCCTCCAATGTCCAAAGAATAGAATAGTACATGTGTATTACATTTGTATTACAATAGTGTAAGGAATTATTATTATTACTTGAAATACATCTTGGGGGAAAAAATAATAGAGGACCAGATATTGACAGAATTTACATTTTTGTTTAAGAAAAAAACATAACCCTGATTTAATCAACAAAACGTTTCTTTTTCAGCAGATGCAACTTTCTGGTGACATTCTATAATTAGATTTTTGAAATGCAATAAATTCCCTCACCCAAAAAAGTCCAAATGACTTCACTTTTAATAAATGTCCCATCTGTGTTCGATTAATAAGTAAATTCATCATTCAATCTGTGAGAAAGCGTCTCTGTGGTCACACAACTGTCACCAGACTGTCTGTTTATTCCCCCTGCAGTATTAACATCATAATAAAACACACGTTTACCATATTAAGGCTAACTCTCAAGGATAGCCCTTATATTAAGAGTTTGAAGAAGCGGTAATTGAGCCGCAGAGGTGCAAAACACATGAAAGCACCAGAAGTCTTCCTGCTGGGTGTCTGTTTGGTCAGATTGTGTCTCCTGATTCATGTTCAGGATGTGTGTGCTGTAAGTATGTGTGATTATTATTACACAGCTGTCGTCCACATGATGCGATGATGGATGCCTATATGTGAGACTCTAATCCTGTCAGCATCTCTCTCTCTGTTTCTCAGCTAATATCTTATCGGTTCGTGACCCTGTGAGTCTTTTCAACATGTCTGCGTGCTCTTCTGTCTGTCTCTGTTCATCTCTGTCTGTCTCTGTCGCAGCTCAGATCCACGTGTGTCATGTCTGGGTGTGGGACGAGTGTCGTGGCCTGTTTTCATCCAGAGCAAATACTTCAGTGACGCTGGAATGTTTATTTTTATTATTTTTTTTACTCTCAATGTTGTACAGTCATCTCTTCTTTTTGAACTTGTGAAGTGACTCTGTTGTGCTTTCACACTTCGTAAATCAACATGACAGCTTTCACTAGCCATCCTCGAAAACTTGGCATTGGTAAAATTTCTATATAAAAACATCTCAAGGCATTTTATATATTTAAATTTGACACACTCAGAAAAAAAGTATATTTTGCTGCTTGTTTAAACTACTTATGTAAACACAATTCTTGAGATTTTTACATGGAAAATTTAATTGTTTAATGTTCAATGCACTTCAATATGTTAAGTTAATTTCATTGATCCAAACAATGCAAACACATAAAAAAAACTAATTAAAAATGCTTTAAATTTTCACAAAACGCAAAAAAAAAAAAAAAAAAACATGCTGCTTTTTCTGACTACACACACAAATAAAAAACCTGCAGCGTTTTTTCACAATGCAAAAAAAAAAAAAAAATACTGCATTTTCTCACAACACAAGCAAATTTTAAAAATGTGCTGCATTTTCTCACAACAGAAACAAATAAAACAACACACTGCCAAAGAGCATAGAAAGAGCATAGAATCTCCAAGAGGCGACACTAGTGCAATTTGGGAAAAAAAAAAAATTTGAAACGGCCATTTTGGATTGAAAACTCCAATATAAAAACAGTATATTATAAGTCTGTAAAATAAACTATTAAAAGTGCTGATGATTGTGATAGTAAGTATTGTATTGACGTCTTTCAGGTTGTATCTCAGCTTTTAATGTGCTTTTTAAATAAATAAATAAAAAACAAAGCTGCTGCTTGCCATCACGACAGCAATAAGATCCAATGGACAGCCGATCGCTTTCACTCCAAAATGGCGGAATAAGGGGCTGTTGCTGGGCGCTGCTGTTGCAATGGAACGTTGTTTTGAGTGTCACCTCTTGGTCAGTCTAAGTTGTTTGAAGCAGCATTTTTTCACAACGCCAAAAAATTAAAAAAAGGCGTTGCATTTGTTCACAACGCAAACAAATAAAAAAAACACGCTGCATTTTCTTACATCGCAAACAAATTTGTAAAAACACGCTGCATTTTCTAACAACACAAACAAATAAAAAAACACACTGCATTTTCTTACGTCGCAAACAAATTTTAAAAGCACGCTGCATTTTCTCACAACACAAACAAATAAAAAAACATACTGCATTTTCTCACTACTCAAACCAATTTAAAAAACACGCTGCATTTTCTCACATCGCAAACAATTTATAAAAACCTGCTACATTTTCTCACAAGACTTGTAAAAACATCGGAATACAATGGAAATGTTTCAAGAGAACCAAAAACGTGAGACACCGCTGTGCCGGGACTATTGTCAAATTGCTCAGTGCAGTTGTAGCTAATCTTTGAAAAGTTAGTTTTTGTTTTTTAAAATTTATTTTAACATTCTAATTCCACTGTCTTTTATATTTTAATAGCATAGATAAACATAACATTAATAGCCGGTCTGTCACATTTTAGAGTGCAAAAAAGAAAGTTGTTTCAGAGCAAGTAATTAAATCTTAATTTAATTTATCAATGAGAATGAACAAATTCAATTATTACAAATGGAGTCATTTCATTGAAGGATTTAACTGAACATTTTATAAATTGTTATGATGGCTTGACTGTATGGGCACTACTACTAAGTTGATGACATCCCATTTTGTGGGAGGAGCTTAAAACTCACATAGACGTCAAGGTGATTAGTTCTCGAATGGGCGTCTGTGGTGATTCAAGTCTTATGGTAAAACATTTTAAATATCTGAATAAATAATGGTTATCAGTAAGGAAAATCCTGGGCTTTACTCCTCAGCTGTTATTAAAATTTTCAGTCCTCCATAATTGGTTATTCCATCATGGGAGCACTGCATTTACAGTTGTCTTAGCAGATTTCCCAGTTTGAGAAAGCATTCAGAAGCTGAACCCATGCCCGCTAATTAATTGGATCATTATTAAATGGTTACTTATTTATGATGCAATGACTAGGGCTATTTTCCATACTGACACTTTCCACGACTCGCAGAGAGCGCAGCTGAGAAGGAAAGATCTGCTTCTGATTACTTAAACGGAGCCGCTAAATCTCCACGCGGTGTGAGGCCAATTTGTGGTGGGTGAAAAGTGGAGCCTTTTTTTTTATGGAGTTGTAGACTCGACAGGTCCTATTATCACTTGGGAGAAAGGTGGTGGTCTTGTGGGATGATATTATGCCATTTTGGTAGTCTATATTATTCGTGTTGTATCGATGAATGAATGTATGTGTTTATGTATAACTGATTCAGAACAACATTTGAAACACTTTTTTCCTATTAGAAGTAAAGAGACAGCCGTTTGTTAACACAAGCTGAAGTTTCCGTCAGCACTCTGAGCAAGTCTGTGAGTCAGCATTCATAAAGTTCAGCTCAGTTAAACACGGCTCTCGGCACAGATAAATCAAAGATGGCTATCCACAGAGATGCTTCCAGGACAGGAATTATTGTTGTGGATTTTACCCAAAACATATAGTTGCGTGTTTTCTTATACTTCTCAGAAATCGGATAAAAAGACAGTTCTGTGAAGAATCTTTAGGGGGCAAATGTTGTAACCCTTTGTCTGTTTCAGCAGATGGATCTTAGAAAATAAAAATCAATAAGGCTGTTTAGTGATTTTAACAATTGAAACCTATTTATGATTATTATTTTGAAATATTACATAGTCAAGCCTAAAATTATTCAAACTCTGACTAAAAGTTACTTTTATTAAATCACCATGCTTTTATGCCGGGAATGACACCGGCTTCTCCCTAAATAATAAATAATAATTATAATAATTATAATAATAATAATAATAATAAGATGATATACAAGAGGCGTCATTGTGGAAAATAATGTTTCTCAGCTTTAATTAAATTTGAACAAAAACCTTAAGTCAGAATTGACCAGGGGAATAAATAATCTTAGGCTTGCAGACTTGTTGACTGTATATATTACACACTGTAGGGACATTTTACTGTTTAAACCCAAAAATGACCAGTCTGTCAGATGAAGAAGAGCCGGAGTCAGAGGTTCAATTAAAAAGAAAGTTTACAGAAGATAGTTTGCAGTTTTATCAGCAGAAGCCAGCTTCAACACTGAGAGTACAGAATTGTTCAATGCAATATGCCCTGCCCATGCATACTTTCTATTAGAAATTGCTTCTTCAAAGAGGTGGTCCACTACGATATCATATTTTAAACTTCAGTTGATGTGTAATGTAGCGAACATAAACAACATCTCTGAATGTAATATGCTCAAAGTTCAATGCAAAGGGAGACATTGGCTTTTACAGCGAACAAGGTTTGGGGACTGCAAACAAATACATCCAGGCTAGTGAGGTTACAAGGGCTTTACATGCATTCACCATGCGCACACACCCTGCGCAGTGAAGGGGTGCGGCCAGAGGCGCTGTAATGTTATAGAAGAGAAAGCTAAAACGCCGTCCAAACACTGCTATTTCTACAGAGCAGAGAAAAGTGTCTACAGTTTAATTTTTATTATGTTCAAGAGAATTATACAAAATATACAGCTAGCATTTGACAATGGAGAACTTCCGGAATCTCTCAGTTCCATGCTGGATTTGGTTAAAACTCCTCCAACTGAAGAAGCTGTGGATTTTGAGCCACAACCTGGAAGTATTTTAATTTGTTAAAATTGATGGATTAGATGCACAGTTTCTATCATTAACGGTATGTTGTAGCGAGGACGTATACAAGGATGTAAACAAAGGGAAATGCTGTTTGGCATCACCAAATTTGGCACATTTAAACCCACAATCTTCACCAGCGCTGCAGTGTCTCCCTATGCGGATGCTTTTTGTGTGTTCTACATCTCAAAATACGAACTAGCAAGAAATTATGAGAACATTTTATTTTACTTACACATGCTTAATCTGAATATATGTGAAAGACACTTGTCAGATTTTTCATTTTAAAGAGTAGGCAGTGTGGCTGGTGTGCTTTTCTAACTCTGTTAACAGCTTCTCTGTTTACACAGCGCAAAAGCTCATGCTTGTAGGGGCATGACGTGGAGCCAATCCATGCACATTATGTTACCTGACCAATTAGAGCCCCTTTTGGGTGGGACTTTTAGAGGAACTAGGAAATATGACAGTCGTTTTCATGTTAGCTGAGTAGCTGTATATATTCAATATGTAAGATATATGAAAAAATAACATGATTTTCTACAAATGAAGCTTGAGAACACATTGTTTTGCATCTTATAAACACAACCAAGCCTTAAAAATACACTCTGGACCAGCCCTTTAAAGACATAAATCCCAATATCTGTTTGGAAAAACATATTATTTACACTGCCAACGGGGTAAGCAAAATAATCTTATATCAAAAGGAAAAACAAAGTTATTTTGCCTGCCTTATTGTCAGATTATTTAGCTTGTTTTAAGGAAAAACTCACTTAATTTTGATATTATTTCTTAAAACAAGACAATATTTCTTTTTGCTAGAAATTGCTTCTTGATTTAAGATTTTTTTTTTTAGATGTTTGAACTTGAAACAAGAGAAAAAAATCTGAAGAAAAGCATGTTTTTTTTCTGTGTCTATTTGTTTCATGTACTTTTACCACAGCTAGGTAGCATCACATTCTTGTTCTCTTTAACAACAATGAATGTTAAATTAAAGGACTGCAGTCAAGTGTTTAGAAATGTATTTAGGTGAATCTGCGTATCATTTTCAGAGCCAATAGTGTGTGTGTGTGTGTGTTTGCCCCTGCATGTTGTTCTGCAGCGCTGCAAGGAGTCTCGGGTTGCGGCCGCTCTGTGGCGTCACAGGCAATGAAGCTGTAATTTGGCCGTCTTTGATGTGCCGTGTGCTGCATTACCTGTAGACTGCAGTCGTCTCTCGCTCTGTTCATTTATCTGTCTCTTCTCTTCTTCCTGTCATTCTTTCCAGCTCCTTCTTCCTCGGCAGACAGCAGTCTTTGATGTCCTCTGTGGCGTGACCTGTAAAGCGGCCTACTTCTCTGCTCTATCCATCTCTTTCCTGCTCCTCTGTTGCTCTTTTCTCATTTCTCGTAGCTTTGATGTTTTGTGTCATTACCTGGAGTTGTTTTAATTCACGTTGCTTCTGTCTGTCTGCTCCACACCACCTATAAGATGTAAAATGATGTGTAATTACTCTGTTTTGTAGGGCATAACGGAGACTGTGTGTGAGGGAGAGACAGAAAGATTAAGAAACAAAATGCCTCAGGGAGAAGTTTAGCGCTCTGAGGTTGATAGTTCATCGTTCAAAAGACTCCTGCACCAAAGGAAACTAAGGTGGGACATTTCAAATGAAATTAAATGTTTGGTAGCGTTGACATTTCAGCAAATCCCTGACTTATATCCCTGTAAACCTTAAATATTTTACATATTAAGACACTGAGAAATTTCTTTACCAGTCACTTAAAGGGACTAAGAGACTCTCCCTAGTGTAGTTTTAAACCTATAGGATATTCTAGGATATGTTGAACACAAAAGTAGATATGTAGAAAAAGGCTGGTCTTTGGAATTATTGACCTGAGTAGAAAAGAATTACCTTAAAACCAGCAGTCTTCAAAATAGCTTAACACAAAGTGTTCAGCATTAAAAAGAAACTCAAATATGTGAGTAAAGGATTACAGAAATAACATTTTTGGGTGAACTATCTCGTTAAAGGAACTTTAAAAAAAAAAAAAACTAATTTTATAACTTAATTGGAGTTAAACAGTTTACTTTTACCATTTATGAATACATTCAGCTTAGCTTAGCATAAATCATTGAATCTGATTAGACCATTAGCATCTTGCTCAAAAACAACTTCAAAACCATTTTATATACTCTCATTCTGGTATAACAATAAAGGAACTTTGGTGCAGTGCCATAGCTACAGCAGGCACATTGATCTTCTGCAGTGCTGGAAATAGTCCCAGGTATAAGTAACTATGTAACAGGGCTGCATAATATCATTATGTTCCTTTATTATTAAACCAAACTAAATTATAGTCCCTAGCCATATCTATCTTGAAAAGTGCTCTGATGAAAAACTTTTAATTTTCCATCAAACTTGTTACACAATGTACTGTTGAAGTTGGAATTATTAAACCCCTTGAATTATTAGCCCCCATTTATTTTTTTCCCCAATTTCTGTTTAACAGAGAGATTATTTTCAACACATTTCTAATCATAATAGTTTTAATAACTCATATCTAATAACTTTTATTTTCTTTGCCATGATGACAGTAAATACTATTTGACTAGATATTTTTTAGCCAATTCTATACAGCTTAAAGTGACATTTAAAGGCTTAACTAGGTTAATTAGGTTAACTTGGCAAGTTAGGGTAATTAGGCAAGTTATTGTATAATAATGGTTTGTTATGTAGACTATCGAAAAAATATAGCTTAAAAGAGCTAATTGTTCTGATCCTAAAATGATTTTTAAAAAATTCAAAACTTGATTTTTTAGCTTTCTTTCTAGCCTAAATAACACAAATAAGACTTTCTCCTGAAGTAAAAATATTATCTGACATGCTGTGATTTTTTTTATTTATTTTTTTGCTCTGTTAAACATCATTTGGGAAATTTTTAAAAATAAAAAAAAAATAAAAAGGTGTTTATTAATTCTGATTTCAACTGTAAATACAGAAGTGTCAAGCTTTAAATATAGAAAATTATTGAAATGTGCTAATGGTCTGATCTGATTCAATGATTTATGCTAAGCTAAGCTGAAAGCGCTCCTGTCAGATGCAGAAATTGGCTAAATGAATTAAAATATAAAACCCAACTGTTCA
Source organism: Danio rerio (assembly GCF_052040795.2). Taxonomy (NCBI): domain Eukaryota; kingdom Metazoa; phylum Chordata; class Actinopteri; order Cypriniformes; family Danionidae; genus Danio; species Danio rerio. The sequence continues at coordinate 43,730,412 of NC_141033.1, read as the reverse complement.
ACGCCTAGAAGATTAATAAAATGAGCCTATTTTTTTAAGTGTTCCTTTAACATCCATCATCATTGTTATCTATTTCCATAGCACCTTAAAAATGCAAATTGTCCAAGCAGATTTACCAAAAAAACTTTGTTTACTACTATGTTTACAACTTAGCCTACTTTGTTTTTGTTAGTTTAATGATGATTCAGTTTAGTAAGGCAGCTTTGCTGATCCCAACTAAGCAAGCCAAAGGTGACTGGCAGGGAACAAAAACTCCGCCAATTGACTAATGAAGAACAAACCTTGGCTCAATTGGGGACCGGTCTTCCTCTGACAAAATATGATGTAAAATGGCCTTTATCCCAACCTTTGACCTCTAAGCGCTGCACAACAAGACTCACCGATGACCTCAGCCCAATTTCAAAGCACACAAAGACCCAAACAAACAGCAGAGCGTTAATTTCCATGGCTCCATCATCACATGGAGATGAGGTCACCTGTTTCTGTACAATGAACAAGTTTATAACTTGCATCATATATGACTTTCATTCGGCCCCTATTCCAGGCATACATCATTAAGGTGACTCTTCAAGTGTGTTCAATATTATTTAAACCAGAGAGTGTATGTGTGTTTGAGCATGGCTCATGGATTCCAGACATAGCTAAGCTGCTGTCTTCCTCTGAGTCACCTGAATATTTGAGACTCCACTCCCCCTTCTCGTCTGAGAAAGGGGAGTGGAGCAAATGACAGAGTCAAGAGGAAACTATTGTGAGGAAAGGGTCTGTGTTGCCGTCATGCTGTTGACCAGCCTATCATCCACAGTGAATTTCACATCTCCGAGGCTTAATCTTTGTAAAGAATTCCTGCGAGTGATTTTAGGTCACAATCTGAAATGGTTCGTCTTGCACAATCAAGTTCGGACGAGTCAGTTAGCTGTTGGCTAATTTAAAAGAAACCGCACAATTCATAGTTTGTTGTGGTTACATTTGTGATTTATTTAAATCAGTGGTTCTCAAATTGTGGTACGTGTACCACTAGTGGTATGCAGGCTTCCTTCGAGTTGTACACGGAGGAATGAAATATGTCATGTACATGCTACACATATTTAAAAAATGATCAAAAAATGATGTATATAATATGTCATATATGACATATAGCCTATATTTCTGATGTAATCTGCCACATTTTTTAACTGTGCAGAGTTGTAGCTGCTTTACTGGGCCTACTGCGCTACTGTATTTCAATACTGCTCATTTTGGTGGTACTTGGAGAGACAATTTTTTTCTGAGATGGTACTTGATGAAATCGTTTGAGAACCACTGATTTATATCGTTATATTTTACTCCAGTACCATGTATTTTTCGAGTGAGTAAAAAGTCTGTTCATGAACGTCTACGTTTTACGGTTATTAAAATGTTCAAAGTATTCCATTGAGGAAACTTTGACAGCACATTGAAATCCTGATTTGATTCCAAATTAATCTGATTCCTACAATGACCACATCTGTAGAAAAAGTATTGATTGCATTATTTAAAGTCAGTTTACAAGACTAATTAAAAAAAAATCTTTCTTCGGAATTTCCATTTTTTAAATTTTATTATGTTTTTATTTAAAAAAAAACTGAAGCTACGGATTAAAAGTAATCATGTTTTTTTTTTTTTTTTTTAAGTAAGAGTCTCACATACATCTAGGGGCAATACTGTCAATATAGGGAAAATATAGTGTTATACTAAGAAAATATGGAGCGGGGTTATCATTGTTATAATCTCACTAGGAAATATTTGGACGCTCCTGAGGCCATGCATATTACTGATCCCATGAGTATGTGAGATGTCACAGTCTGGGTTTTCTTCCTATTGGCCTGTTATTCACTGGGATTTTACACTCATCAGATCTACATGAGAATAAGGAAACAATGATGTTTAAGACCCTTGCTATTGTCATTACCATGTACTGAACTAGTATAGTTTATTACACCTAGGTCAATCCAGATTGTCATTCTATAGCACCTTTTAAATTGGATGCTCTGTGATGAAGTGCAGGATGTTCTTTGGATCATGCTCAAATCACAATAATTAGGTTATGTCCATATGTTGACAATGAAAAATGTTGTATTCAGGGGAAAAAAAAAAACATACTATGTTTCCATCCAAAGATGTGAATTAAATGTATGCACAAAACTATCACTCAAAAGACGTGCGAATAAAGCAGCGTTTCCATCCACTGAGTCAAAGAGAACAAAATCGTCACTTCCTGATTAACTTGCTCCAAATATCAAAAGTAAAAACAAAGTATACTGCTGTAGGAGAAGCATAACGTATAACAAAATCACATGACTTTTAATAATGCACATTTGTTCGGTAAAAGTGTTTCCATCGTAATTTATGTGCATTTCTTCTTATTAAATAAAATGTTAATCCTACACAGTTATGCACATGTTTTTTATGCGCATTTTCAAAATTGATTCATATCTTGGCATTTCCATCAATCGTTTTTCATGCGCATATCCAAAATGCGCATAAAAATAGGTGGATGAAAACCCGCTATAGACGCACATTCAGTACTGCTTTTTTTATTTTTGGACCCCACTGGACGTTCAGTGTACCTAAACTTAGGGTTGCACAATATATCGTTTTAGCTTCGATATTGAAAACAGTTTTTCATTTGCTTGTTTGCTTTTTATTTAAGGCTTTTGACTGTAAGATTTCAAGCACATTTAAGTGAAGTTTATTTATAAACTAATTTAAAGACGATCGTGTGCTAATTATTTACCACGGCAAGTCCCACATCAGCTATCTTTTGATTTGCCAATCTAATGACACACATAAATAACCAGATTTCCTTACCTTAGTCGTCTTCGTCTTGAAGAATCACCCCATTAACTTTGACTCCTCACCCTTTTTCCTAGCATAGGAAACCGTGGCTCTTTCCT